>NW_006424386.1:0-1324 GCF_000296735.1 Chrysochloris asiatica | reverse complement strand
CTATAGTCCCAAGCCTGCCCACCAGTGATGTATCCACCCTGGCTTTGGGGTGCCTCATTGTCTCCCTTCTTCTGTTTGTCTGTGTATTCTTTCGCTATCCCTATCGCCGCTGGATCTCCCCTCCTCGTGAACCAAAAACTCGTGACAACTATGTCAGGGTCAGACCCCGGCAGTGGTAGCTTGTGAGTTGCTCTGATTCTGAAAGCTATGACACGGGTATTTTAAATACCAGCAGGGCCACCATGGTGGACAGGTTTCAGATGAGCTTCCAGATGAAGACAGACTAGGAAGAAAGACTGATGAAATACTTCAGAACACTTAGTCACTGAAAACCTTATGAATAGCAGAGAAAGAGTGTCAGATATACTGCCAGAAAATTAGCACTTCAGGTTGGAGGGCACTTAAAATGCGATTGGGGAAGAGCTGCTGCATCAAAGTAGACCTGACCATGATGATGCGAATGGAGTAAAGCCCGTGGCAGAAAAGCCTGAAGGTCCTTCATTTGCTAATGGGGCACAACTCAAAATGAAGAGAAACAGCTGTAAACATCCAATGAAAATTGGAAGATGGAATGTTCAAAGTATGAATCTGGGAAAATTGGAAGTTATCAAAAGTGAAATGGAATGCATAAAAATCGATATTCTAGGCAATATTCAGCTGAAATGAACTGGTATTGGCCATTTTGAATCTGAAAAACATCTGGTTTATTATGTCGAGAATGAAAATTGAAGAGTAATGGTGTTACATTCATTGTCAAAAAGAACATATCCAGATCAGTCATGAGGTACAATGCTGTCAGTGATAGGATAACATCCATGCGCCTACAGGGAAGACCTAGTTAATACCACTATTAATCAAATTTACGCACCAACCACTAAAGCCGATGAGGATGAAATAGAAGAATTCCACCAACTTCTTCAATCTGAAATCGATCAAACATGCAATCAAGATGTATTGCTCGCAGTTTGCCAGACTGACAGATGGCCCTGGTGAGTGAGGCTCCAGGTTCTGGGGAGGGTAATTCATGAAAACAAACCTTCCTGTGGCGAACCCACACCATTACAGCCACCATAAGTCTCAGTACATCAAAATCTTAAAGTAGCATTTTTAAAAAATCACCATACTGAGGAATGCCTAGCTTTTTCAGCTTGTGCTCACCGCTGGCTGCGTGTGGCACAGCCCCAACACCTCTCAGGGTGAGGGGCAGGGCTGGAACCAACTCATGCTGAAAGCAGCGCTTTCAGTAATTATTGAACAGGGGTAACAGAAGGTGAGGGTCATCTGCCCCACCGTGTAATTTTGGCGTTTGCAGTGGGCAGAGAGT
>NW_006424385.1:0-1301 GCF_000296735.1 Chrysochloris asiatica | reverse complement strand
TTGCTGTTAAGTGGAGTCCTGGTGTAGTGCCTTAGGATAACAATAGAGATAGGGATACCGTCATTCAGATAAAGCTGTTAAGAATAGAATCTAGCCACACTGTGTCAAAATGCTATGCTTAGTGGGAAAAAATAAACCAATTTAGTTTATGTTATATATACAAACACCAGTTCAAAAATAACTGGCATTTGATTGTCTGAAATTAATACCTTTTACAGTTCTGGTGTGGCACTGGAGGATTAGCATGGAACTGCTGGTAACTGGTTCGAACCCACCAGCTGCTCCCTATACCATTTTGCTATGAGTTGGAACTGATTCAACTGCACTTAACAAACAACAACAAACCAGTTGTTAAAGAGATTTATAATCTAAATTATTTTTATTCTGAAACTTGACCTTAAATCTACACATCAAGCCTTTAAAAATGTTTCTGTATGTTACATAGTGGAATTACGTGTACATAGAAATGGATTCTCACATAATCGTTAACTTTCTTTAAATTGATTTATTAAAAGGAACTAATCCAAGGACAGTAAATTAACATTGTTTTTTCTAGGTATGATTACCGATCTTTTTATAGATAAATTCAAGTTCAAAGGCACCAATGTGAAAACCAAAGTACCTCTTCTGCTGGAGATTCTGGACAGTTATGACCAGAATGCACTGATTGCTTTCTTTGATGCTGCATGAAATATAATCAAGGTAAAATCCCAAATAAGTAATCTGTTGAAAAGGAAAACATCAAAAACAATGATAAACTAACTATATGAAGGGATTTTAAAACTCTTGTGGAAATTTTCATTATTTTTCATTGTTTTTCCATGAACTTTTTGAAGCCTGCTCATGTACTTTTATTTTAAATGCTGCTTGCTATCATCTAAAAATATCTGAGATATGATTTTAAGTAATGTGTCTATTTTCTTTGACAGTGAAACTTTTTAAAAATAAAGAGAATTTTTATATTTAAAGCACAAGTGGGTGATCATTCTAACTAATGTCACGATAGATGGTCCTAGATAGAAAAATGTGAAGCAGGACACAAATTTGTAATTAAAAAAGAAAAAAAGCCAAACTGGAATAGTAGAGAACAGAGGACTCCCTAAAGCAGGGGTGGGCCAAAGGCCATATAAGCTTCAAAATCATGTGGTCTGACCCTGCCAAGGCAACTGCAGGTGGAACTCGAAGTTCAGTAACTCTAGGAGCCTTTTCATAGCAACATAAACTTATGTTATGTCATGTTATAAATACCCAAAGGTCCCTTGGCAGAAAAATGGTTCCCCACCCCCATTGTGGGTTAATGC
>NW_006424384.1:0-1355 GCF_000296735.1 Chrysochloris asiatica | reverse complement strand
GCTGACCTTAAGGTTCGCAGCCCGATTCGTAACCACTACGCTACCAGAGCTCCTCTAGTTCATGATTACAACTGAAATATTCTCATTACATGGTATTTTCAATGTTTACCTGGTATGTTTTAAAATTGAGTTCTGCAAAGCAACTTTCTTTGTTTATATAGAAAGTATTTTAACATGATGGTCATGGTAATTTTAGGTAAGTCCATGTTAGATGTTACCAAGTCCATCCCAATTCACACCAGCCTTTTTTACAACAGACCCAAACACAGTCCCACTCCATCCTCAAAGTTTTTGCTATATTTGAGCTCATTGTTGTAGACACTGTGTTAATCCATCTTCTTCAGATTCTTCCTCATTTTCACTGACCTTCTACTTTACCAAACATGGTATCTTTCTCCAAGGATAGGTCTCTTCCTGATAACATAGCCAAAGTACATAAAGAAGTCTCACTAATGTCTCTTCTAAGGAACATTCTAACTGTACTTCTATGATTGATGTTGTTGTTGTTGTTGTTAAGTGCTGCTAAGTAAGCTTTAACTCATGCTGACCCTCTATAGGGTCTCTGAGGAGCATCTGGTGAGTTTGAACTGCCAACCTGCAGTTCAAACTGACCTTGTGGTCCAGTGCTTATCCTGCTCTACCACGCCAGGATTTACTTTATTGCTTTGTATTTTAATTTCATTGAATGGACATATCACAATATATATATATATATTTAATCACATGTGGGTTCTTATGACAGTCCTTGATACATTAAATATTCTTTGCCAACACCATGATTCAAGAGAATCAATTGTTTTTTGGTCCTTCTTATTCATTGTTCAGCTTTCACATTCATAAGAAGCTATTGAAGATCCCATGATTTTAGTCAGGCACACATTAGTTCTCAAACGGACATCTCTGCTTTTTAAAAAAAATACTTTAGAGGTCTTTCGCAGTAGATTTTCCAAATGCAATTTATTACTTAATTTGTTGCCTGCTGCTTCGAGCGAGTTGATTATGGATCAAAGTAAAGCACAGTCCTGACAATTTCAATCGTTTCTCCATCCATCATGGTATTGGTTATTGGTCTAGTTCTTAGGAATTTTGTACTCTTTTATGTTTAAGTTAATATTTACTGAAGACTTGAGTCTTTGATCCTTCTGGTACAATAAATTGATTTTAAGTATAAAAATGGAATGTTTTGATATTGAGTATATTTGTAAAAAAAATAAATAAAATCTTAATATATTTAATAACTAACTGCTTTTTAAACAGAGTCTATGCTGAGCATTTTTGCTTTTTTATTACTCATCATGGTTATTAATGAAGTAAATATTATATAATATTTTACAAAAGTAACTTTCAGAGCCAAC
>NW_006424383.1:0-1296 GCF_000296735.1 Chrysochloris asiatica | reverse complement strand
TGTTTCAGGGCATACCTTTTCCAATTTTTCAGGTGTATATTTGTTCTATTTCTAAAATCAGGACCATGGTTTATATATGTTATTACCTGTTTTTCACTCATCGGTGAATCCTATGTATTTTCCTGTAATATTATTGACTACAAGGTACTCCTCTGTTAGAACATGCCATTACTTTTTAGCATATTTCAGTGATTTAAAATTTAGCTTTTTCCCATGTCTTTTTTTGATACATATAGAGGGAAAAAAAATTGCATTTAGGCATGTATCCATCCCAGAAGTGAAAATACTGTGCCGTATCTTCAGATATAGAAGTAGTAGGTACTTGGAGTTGCTTCCATTTTAGGGGTGCTCCTCTTTGGAGCTAGAATTCCCACAAAACAGCTTCTCCTAAGCTGTTTCTCAAACTTTCAGAGAAAAAAATATCGAACCGGAAGCTGGTGAGACGATTAACTACATTGGTCTTCAGGCTCTACTGGTTGATCAAAACAAATATGTTGGGCTGTTTGTACCAACATCTCCTCTACCTTATTGTGGATTATTTAGTATGTTTCCAAGTTAGCACAGAATGCTTTCAGCTGGAAGTAACAGAAAACCCAACATGGTTGCTTAAAATAAATAAATAGAGGTTTATTTCTCCATATAACAAGAAGCTAGAAACAGGTGTCTGTGGCTTTACAGATGTCAAGAAAAGAGTATCTGAGCTGCTCATGGCTTTTTCCTAATGATCACCGGATGGCTTCGCCTGAAGCAGGTATCATGCTTGTGTTCAGAGAGTTAAGAAGGAGTGACAGCACAGAGGAGATGGAGACTCATTCTTTTCTTTTAGTTTTACTTGAATGTTTTTAATATTCACATGTCAACATTGGAGATGTGTACTGCTAAAAACCCTTTCATACTACTTGCCTCATTTTGGGTGAATCATTTTAATCTATTTTCTTCTGTTTCCAAAATTCTACAGAAATGTTTAGTGCAATAGGATATAACTGTCATTTTCCATCGGTGAATTTTTTTTTGAGGCACATTCTTGATCCTAAGACTTGTTAGCCTGATTTAAAAAAAAAAAAAAAAAAAAAAAATTTTATTTTCTTGTTGCTGAAGTAATACATGTTCATTGTAGAAGCTATAAATAAAACACATTTCACGCATAGTCTTACCACCCAGAGGTGATCACTGCTCTGTGTTCTCCTTTTAGTGTTTATCTTCCTAGTCTAGTTGTAAATGCATAAAAAAGTGGGATTATCTGAATATGTATTCCCTTGTAACTGAGTACAGTGTCTGAAAACACCAAACCAAACT
>NW_006424382.1:0-1357 GCF_000296735.1 Chrysochloris asiatica | reverse complement strand
AGACAGAGATGATGAAAAGGAGGGATGAAGTAGCTGGGGACTTTGGATACAGAGAGGGAAAGGAACTGTGGGGGGGAGGGTAGAGGGTAGAGCATGGGCTTCTAGGATATGCCCTTTGGTCAGAAGACAAGGCATGGAGGGGATTGGAACCATGACAATGTAATGATATACGATGGAATGAATATGGAACTGAGGTTCTCTCATGTAAACTATCATATAATTCACACAAAATTTTTTTTTTTAAATGATCTTTATTGGAAAAAAAAAAGAGTGAATGGTTTCAAAATTTAATTGATGTAGGCAATTTACATTTCTCCAGATTTATCCCATTATTCTGAGACAAGTCCAGACACTATTGTCACCAAAGTGCCAGTGTTTAACCAGGGACTTTCAATTTATGCCAAAAAGCTAGGAACAAATGGCCCAAACAGACTTTTGATATCCACTGACGCCATGAGAAATCTTTGAAATTATTTGCCATAAAAACCAAAGCATACATGCACATATATTCATCCATGACATACATGACATTGTTCTATGTGTGTTTTAACATGAGTTGTGTAAAACCAAAGCAAAAACCAATCCCACTGGTGTCAAGTAAATTCTGACTCATGGTGATTCCATGTGTTACAGAATAGAACTGCAACCTAGGGTCTCCTTTTTTTTTTAATTTAAGGTTTTTATTGTAGATTGAGTGAGAGTTTACAGGGCACATCATCAGTTTCACATTCAACAATTCATATAACTTGTTTCATTACATTGATTATAATCCCCTCCATACACCATCAGTTAAAAGTATTTCTCTCTATCCACTTAAGCTTTTTTTAAAAAATACACAAACAAAAAAACTCACTCAGACATATATAATAAATTACATCTCCAAAGGGCACATTCTGCAAGTCTGCTCCTGGCCACCAACTCTTAGTCCTTCTCTTCTTAGTTGATGAATTTAGAGTCCTCAGCCGCTCCCCCTCTCCATGACTCTATCTCTACCTCCATCTCTGGCAATGCTGCTTCTCTGGATAAGGTCCCACGTTCTATTTGTGCATTCCTCTCTTGATGCTCTTGGGTCCTCTGTTTCTGGACTGTAACATTAACCACTCCCTGTTTTTTGTTACAAAACTTCTACCTTTACAATTGTGACAGTCGCGATTAGTCATGATAACAGTTATTCACTACTGAATCCCCATCTCCTTTCACCAGACCCATCTAGACAAGATGATAACTATTCAGTGGGGACTCTTCATTTCCCCCACACTCTTATCTAAACTCCCTCTTGAAACCTTGTAAGCCAGTCACTTCGTGCCTTTATTGTCCCCTCATTTTAGATAGCCAATGTCTAAGTTGCCCATCCCTA
>NW_006424381.1:0-1357 GCF_000296735.1 Chrysochloris asiatica | reverse complement strand
AACAACAACAAGATTCCATTAGATTTCAGCTAATGCTTCTACCAGACAGATGCACAACGGTACAATTGGAAATATAGAGATGTGATGGAGACCATGCTTCTACAGTTTTCTCTGGCAGACCCATCTTGGAGGTATTTGGGACTTCTATGGTGGCAACAGGAAGGTCCTAGTATCTGACCCCTGTTTTTCTGGGTATTGACCAAGCACATTTCTGGGCATGGATCATTGCAGTGGCAAAGTGATGCCTGAGCCAGCAATTAGAACAGCAGCTCTCTGATTTTGTTGTCTCCTGACTGCAGCTGAAGTTGCAACTCCTGCTGTATTTTTTGTGTGAGACGTTTCTAGAAGCGTTTGTGCCAATTTCTGCTTAGAATGGTGACAATATGCTGGAGCCAAGTGCTAACATGCTTGGGTTCAGGGATAGAAAGTCACCCATAAGGATGGCAATGCTATTGGAACCACATTGCTTGAAGCTCTGGGTTGCTTCCTGCCACCAGCTCGTCCAACTGACAAGTCTCTGCATCTGCTTCTCCAGGATGTCTACAAAATTGGTGGTATTGGCACTGTCCCTGTGGGCAGAGTGCAGACTGGTGTTCTCAAACCAGGAATGGTGGTCAACTTTGTTCCTGTCAACATTACCACTGAAGTAAAATCTGTTGAAATGCACCATAAAGCTTTGAGTGAAGCTCTGCCTGGGGACAATATAGGCTTCAGTATAAAGAATGTCTGTGTCAAAGAGGTTCACCATGGCAATGTGGCTGGTGACAGCAAAAATGGCTCACCAATGAAGCAGCTGGCTTCACTACACAGGTGATCTTCCTGAACTACCCAGGCCAAATCAGTGCCGGATATGCACCTGTGCTGGATTGTCACACAGCTCACATTGTGTACAAGTTTGCTGAGTTCAAGGGGAAGATTGATCACCAATCTGGTAAGAATCTAGAAGATGGCCCCAAGTTCTTGATGTCTGATGATGTTTCCATTGTTGACATGGTTCCCAGCCTCTGTGTGTTGATAGCATCTTAGACTATCTTCCTATGGATCATTTTGCTGTTCGTGATATGAGATAGACTGTTGCTGTGGGTGTCATCAAGGCAGTGGACAAAAAGGCTGATGCAGTTGACAAAGTCACCAAGTCTGCTCAGAAATTCTAGAAGGCTAAATGAAACACCTGTTCCTCTAGTCTTAATCTGTGGTGGAAGAAGGGTCTCAGAACTGTTTGTCTCAATTGGCCTGGTTAATTATAACAATGCATCGTACAACCTTCAGAAGGAAAGGAATGTTATGTGAACCACTTTTTCTTTTTTTGTGTGGCAGTTTTAAGTTATTAGATTTCAAAATCAGTACCTTTTTTTTT
>NW_006424380.1:0-1357 GCF_000296735.1 Chrysochloris asiatica | reverse complement strand
TCAGTAAATGTTTTAAGTCCTCTTCACTTTCAGCAAGCAAGGTTGTATCATCTGCATATTGCAGGTTGTTAATGAGTCTTCCTCCAATCCTGAAGGGTTAGAGAGATGGAAACACTATCTTCAGAAGTGTACAGACCTAGATGGAGATTATGTCAACAGACAATAGCTTCACATTTAGATATTTTTGTTTAATAAAAGTTTTTGTTTTACTTTGTGTCAGTAATTTTTTACTTACCCTCATGTATGAGTATATTGTTGTTAAGTGTCATCAACTTGGTCCCAACTTATAGGGTCCCTGGTGGGTTTGAACTACTGACTCACAGGATGCAGCTGGTGAATTTGTACTACAGACCTTGTAGTTCAAACCCACCTTGTGAGTCCAGTACCTTGTCCTCCAGGGCTACATCAGGACTCCTTATGTGTGACTATACATCCTTTCAATAATAACACATAGTGTTTAATGATGATAGCTAAGACAGTGGCACACAAGAAATGTGTCTTTCTCATCAGCAACTAATGCTGAAATTTGCAGGTTTTTAGGAGTAATGTTTAAATATATATTTAAGAAATTTGATATTTATGAAAAAAAAATTGCGTTACATGAGGTTGATTTTCATAAAATGGAGTCTTGAGTATGAAAAATGAATGAGTCTATGCCCTGCCCCCCAGCCTTTCTGCTTCCTTTTCTGAAAGTAGGTGTGATTATATTAGGTGAGTGAAAGAGCATGTTTGCATTTCATTGATGTAAATGTTCTCAAGCTCTCTAGAAATAGCAGCAGCACAATCAAACCTCACAAAGGGAGCCTGACACTCCTTGGCAAAGTGATGCTGGCCAGGCAGCTAGATTCTGATGATGCATCATTATTTCCTGCTGTAAGGTCAGTGCATCACTCTGGAACTCTGTGTTTTACTTTGCTGTTGTCCTCTGGAACTCGCAGCTCACTAAAAAAATCTAGGACCATTGCTTATTAAGGAGGAATAGCTTTGCTGGGATTAAGTCTTTGAAAGATTGTAATGTTTGTTTTATTGCATGAAAACATCACAGTAAGAAAGCTGCTAAAACAGCAAGGTTTGCATTTTTTCTTCCTGGTAGCCCTTACTTCACTAAATAAATTTGCTGGAGAATTGCTTTGTAATATGAGCTCCCCAAAAGCAGAGCATATGTCTTCTGAATTTCATATCATGTCTGTAACTCACAGATGTGTATTTGTAATGGAGGAATGAGTATGTATGAGATTTTAGCATATTAATAACTATTAAGATGTAAATATTTGGAACTTACAGAATTAAACCCTCATGGATTTAATCAGGAGCTCTAGTAGCATAGTGGTTATGAGTTGGGCTGCTAACCGTAAGC
>NW_006424379.1:0-1357 GCF_000296735.1 Chrysochloris asiatica | reverse complement strand
TTTGTGCCTCATACTTCGGACATATTGTCAGGAGGGACCAGTGATTGGAGAAGGATATCATGTTTGGTAAGGTGGAAAGTCAGAGAAAAAAAGGAAGACCTCCCAATGAGATGGATTGGCCAAGTGGCAGCATCGATGGACTCAAGCATGGCAATAGTAGTAAGGTTGTCCCAGGATCTGGCAGTGTATCATTCTGCTGTGCATAATGTCACTATGAGTGGGTGCTGACTCAAGGGCACCTAACAACAACAACAAAAGTATGCAATCTTTTGCATATCTCTTTCCAGTTCTATCAGCACCATCTGTTGAAGAGACTATCTCTTCTCCATGCTATATACTTAAGCACTTTGTAAAAAATCAGTTGGCTCTATTTGGATGGGTTAATTTCTGAATTTTCGATTATGTTCCATTGATCGACATATCTCTTCCATTGCACCAGTATCAAATTTTTTCCCCCACTATAGCTGTGTAATACATTTTGAAATAGGGGAGTAAGAGGTTTCCAAGCTTATTCTTCTTCTTAAGCAATGCTTTGCTTGTCATGGGTCACTTTCCTTTCCATATAAAGTTTGTAATTGTTTTTTTCCATCTCTTTGAATAATATCATTGGAATTTGGATTGGGATTGCATTATATGTGTAAACTGTTTTGGGCAGTATTGTCATTTTTCACAATGTTAAGTCCTCCTATCCAGGAGCATGTTATATTATTCCATATTTGTAGGTCTCTTTTGGTTTCTTGTAGAAGTGTTTTTTAGTTTTCTTTATATAGGTCCTTTATTTCTCTGGTTACGTTTATTAGTAGATATTTCATCCTTTGGATGGCTATTGTAAATGGTATTGCTTTCCTAATGTCCTTTTCAGCGCTGTCATTGTTTGTATATAAGAATCCAACTGATTTTTTGAATGTTGATCTTACACCCTGCCACTTTGCTGAATCTACCAATGACAACTAATAGCTTTTTTTGTACTGAGTCTTTGCGGTTTTCTATATATAGGATCGTATCATCTGCAAATAGAGAGAGTTTTACTTCCTCTTTGCCAATTTGGATGCCTTTAATTTCTCTGTCTTTCCATATAGTTCTTGATAAGACTTCCAGGACAATATTGAACAGGAGTATTGGCAAAAGGACATCTTCGTCTGGTTCTCCTTCACAGAGGGAAAGCTTTCAGTTTCTCTCCATTGGGAGTAATGTAAGCTGTTGGTTTTGTATATACGTTCTTAATTATGCTGAGGAATGCCCCTTTAATTCCTAATTTGTTGAGTGTTTTTATCAGGAATTGGTGTTGGATTTGTCAAATGCCTTTCTGCATCAATTGATATGATCATGTGATTCTTTTCTTTTTTCTTATTTATAT
>NW_006424378.1:0-1357 GCF_000296735.1 Chrysochloris asiatica | reverse complement strand
TACCTAACAACAACAACACACATTTTACTACTGATTTTTCTCATATGGATCAACTAATTATGGTTTCAAGACATATATATTCAACAGCTGAAAACTCTGTCAAGTCAATAGCTTAAAAAGTCCCGATGGCAGCTCACTAAGCATTGGCATGCTAACCAATACATCGGTGGTTCAAATCCACTAGCTGTCATGTGAGAGAAAGATGAGACGGTCTCCTCCTCTAAAGATTTACAGCCTTGGAAGAGCCTGTGGAGCAATTCTACTCTGTTCTATAGGGTCACAATGAGTCAGAATCAACTCAACGGCAGTGGTTTACACTTGGTTTAGGTTCATGAAGGAATTGCAAACCAAGCATTTTGATATTTATGTGAACTTTGCACAATTTGTTTTTCTAAATGCAGAAACCAGTCCTATGATAATGCTACCAATAAGTCAAGGCATTATAAGGCGAGCAACAGAAAATGTTGGAATGTAATGAACATAACATGTTCATACGATGTGCCGCACAATCACTTAATCTTGTAAGATCCACGAAGTAGATACTGTCCAGATGCATTTGGGTTGGGTTTTTTTCCTGCTGTTCAGTTAATCCTCACACTCTTTGCCACCTCTGCCCACTAATGAGCAGTTCTTCAAACATATGTATTCAGCGTTGCTGTCGATGTTGTTGATAGGTGTCATCAAGTTAGTTCCAACTCATAGCAACCTGATGTACAACAGAACAAAGCATTGGCTGGTACTGCACCATCTTCACAATCTTTGCTGTGTTTCACTCCACTGTTTCTGCCACCGTTCACTCCATCTCATTAGAGGCTTCCTCTTTCTCACCGACTCTGTACTTTGCCAGCGATTGAGAATGTTTCCATTCCATACTCTGCCGTTTACTATCAGGCCCGTAGTGATATATCCATGTCTCATCACCAATAACGATTTTTTTTTTTTTAAAAAAACTTTTTACCTTCCTTCGAGTATTGGTCCAAATTGTGTTTGCAGATGTCCAAATTCTCCTGTTTATTCTCCTCCATGAATTGTTTCGGTACTCATCTCACACAAACCTTTCTAAACCCAAGTCTGTCGTGGATAATTTCATAGGCAGAGCCGTGACTGATTTGCCACATGATCCAAGAATCATTTCATGTGCATGCTCAATGTTGTCATCGGTCGTGGGCATGAACGGGCTTTTTAATATAACCACCCTTGTATGTAAAGTAAAACAAATCTACAAGACTGAAGATAGGAAACCAGAGATATCAATTTATGATGACATCAACTGCAATTTAAAAAGAGGGAGTAGTGTAGATATAGAACTTCCAAATGGCAAGGAAGTCAAGTAGATTTCAAGATAACACAGATGGTT
>NW_006424377.1:0-1299 GCF_000296735.1 Chrysochloris asiatica | reverse complement strand
TTGGCAGAGATGAGTGAGTGCCTCCTGTGCCGCCTCACTTTCCTGAAAGATTTCAATTTTTATTCCATCAATTCCTGGTTCCTTGTTCTTTGCCATTTCCTTCAATGCTCCTTAGACTTCCTCCTTCAGTATCATTGGTTCTTTATCATATACTACCTCGTGAAACCATTGAATATTAACCATTTTCTTTTGGAACAGTGATTCTGTGTATTCCTTCCATCTTCTCTTGATGCTTTCTGCATCATTCAATAACAAAAGTCAAGGCTTGAATTGTTTCTTCAGTTCCCCCAGCTTGAGAAATGCTGAGTGTGTTCTTCCTTTTTAGTTTTCTGATTCCAGACCTTTGCACATTTTGTTGTCATATTGGGTTTATCTTCTCGAGCTGATCTTTGAAATTTTCTGTTCAGCTGTGCCCTCAGGTTGGAAGACACTAAAAATGCAACTGGGTAAGAGCTGCCTCCTAAAAGTAGAGTTGACCATGATAACACAAATGGAGTAAAGCCCATGGGAGAAAACTCTGTGGGTATCTGCCATTTTGAATCTGAAAACCACATGGTTTACTATGCCGGGAATGACAAATTGAAGAGGAACAGTGTTGCATTGTCAAAAAGAACATACCCAGATCAGTCATCAGGTACAACGTTGTCTGTGATAGGATAATATCCATGTCCCTACAGGGAAGCCAAATTAATACCACTATTATTCAAATTTACACACCAACCACTAAAGACAGTGAGGATGAAATAGAAGAATTCTACCAACTTCTTCAGTCTGAAATTGATCAAACATGCAATCAAGTTGTATTGATCATTACTGGTGATTGGAGTGCAAAGGTTGGGAGCAAAGAGGAAGGGATCAGTATTTGGGAAATATGGCCTTGGTGATAGAAACAATGCTGGAGAACGCATGATAGAAATCTGAAAAACCAATGATTTGTTCATTTCAAATACCTTCTTTAAACAGCATAAGAGACAACTATACACATGGGCCTTGCCAGATGGAATACATAGAAATCAAATTGACTACATCTGCGGAAAGAGACGATGGAAAAGCTCCATATCTGCGGAAAGAGACGATGGAAAAGCTCCATATCATCAGTGAAAACAAGGCCAGGGGCAGACTGTGGAACAGACCATCCCACCTGAATTTAGAGATCAACTGAAGAACAGATTTGATACATTAAACGCTGAAGACCGAAGACCAGAAGCGTTGTGGGATGAAATCAAGAACGTCATACATGACGAGAGCAAAAAGTCATTGAGAAGACAAGAAAGAAAGAAAAGGTCAAAATGGATGTCA
>NW_006424376.1:0-1357 GCF_000296735.1 Chrysochloris asiatica | reverse complement strand
TTAAAAGGTTCCTCTCTCTTAATACCATTTTACATTTAGATCTATTTTGCAAAACAGAGAGAAATTGGGGAAAGATCCCCTATATACAATGCACCAAGGCTCTATGTTAAAATCTTGAGGGGGAGAAAAGGCTGTCGAGTCAGTTCCGACCCATAGCGACCCGGTATAGGGTTTCCGAGAAGCAGCTGATGAGCTTCAACTGCCGACCTTGCAGTTCAAATGGCTTTGCAGTCTAGCGCATTAACCCACAGTGCCATACCAGGATGGCTGTGAAATCCACTCCATGTCTTCGTTTTCAAACCAGAAACATCTAAGCAGCCTAAAGACATCATAAACTGCTTGGCTTGTGGGGTGGGGGAGAGGGAAGGGGAGGGGCAGGAGTAATGGTCTGCTTCCCATCCCCACTCCTACCTTATAGGAGGACTCCTCCATCCTCCCCGTCCCATGAGCCTGACTCAGCCACTAGCCCTATAGCTTCCACTCGTTATGATGGTCTGCCTGCAGCTAACCGCCATGTGCTGGCCTTTGCCTTTACCCACTACTTCCTTCCCAGCCTACCTCCGACCCTGATCCCTCTCCATTGGGTCTACAATCAGGTTATACCGTGAGATCCAAAAGTTAACCATCAGCTACGTATTAACCCTTAGCCAATTCAGTGCAGATACAAAATCGGCTATGTGGTTATCCAGATGCCTCTGCAATAGAATCCATCTTGAAATTTTAGACTCCACCATGGATGCATAAAAAGAAACAACACATGGGCGTGGCAATGTGCTGAGAACGCAAGCAGGCTCTGCTGCCCCTGGCACGCCTCCACTGCAGGTATTGTTTCATACTCTACTAAACTTCTTTTATACTGACCCAGCATCATCACGGTTCATAGTCTGGTGTTTATCGTACGGTGTCACACCTTAGTTGTGCTAAATCAATGTTTGTTGAATGAATGCGAAAATGCTTTTTGTGAAACATAAAGTCCCCTGTATATTTGGGGCATGGTTTCATGTAATCTGGAAATAGCTTCCTTTTCAAGGTAATTTCCTATTGTGGATAACTTCTGGATTATGTAATTTTTTCTGTGTAAAAATTTGTAATTTATAGAAGAAATTGTAACAAAGATCTTGTAATTATAGACTGCCCCTTCTAGTCTACCTTCCTATTGTGAGTTTTGTTGTTGTTGTTAAGTGCCATCGAGTCGTTCTGATTCATAATGACCCTGCATAGGATTTCCAAGGAACAACTAGTAAATTTGAACCACCAACCTTGTGGTTCAAACCGACCTTGTGGTCCAGTCCTTTAGCCCACAGTGCTGACAAGAGTGCTTTTAAACAGATTTGTCTGTCTCCAGTCTGCTGAGAAA
>NW_006424375.1:0-1354 GCF_000296735.1 Chrysochloris asiatica | reverse complement strand
GAGGCAGCATCGATTGACTCAAGTGTGGCAACAGTAGTGAGGTTGGCCCAGGATTGGACATTGTTTCGTTCTGCTATGCATAAGGTCGCTATGAGTCGGTGCTGACTCAATGGCACTTAACAACATAAATCGAGTTGGTACTGACCCATAATGACCCTATGCACAACAAAAGAAAACACTGCCTGGTCAAGCATCAACCACACAATCATTTCTACATTTGAGCCCACTGCCACTGTGGCAATCCATCTAGTTGGGGGTTGTCCTCTTTTTCTTTGACCTTCCACTTTATCGAACATGATATCCTTATCCAGGGACTGGTCCCTGAAGACAATATGAAAGTATGAGAGATGAAGTGTAGTCATCCTGGCTTCTAAGGAGATCCTGATTGTACTTCTTCTAACACAGTTCTGTTTGTTCTTTTAAAAGTCAATGGTACTTTTAATATTCTCCTCCAACAACATAACTCAAATGAATCAATTCTTCTATGGTCTTCTTCATTCACTGTCAAAGTGTTATATGCATGTGAGGTTGTTGAAAATACCATGCTCTTGGTCAGCTGCACATTAGTCCTCAAGTTGACATGTTTGCTCTTTAACACATTAAAGAGTTTTTGTGTAGCAGATTTGCCTAAGGCAATACATCCTTTGATTTCTTGACTGCTGCTTCCATGAGTGTTGATGGTTGATTAGAGCAAACTGAAGTTTTTGACAACTTTAATATTTTCTCCATTTATATTGATGTTGTTTATTAGTCCAGTGGTTAAGATTTTGGTTTTCTTTACTTTGATATGCAACCCATACTGAAGGCAGTGGTCTTTGATCTTCATCAGTAAGTATTTAAGTCCCCTTCATTTTCAGCAAGCAAGATTATATCATCTGCATATTGCAGGTTGTTAATGAGTTTTCCTCCAATCCTGATTTCATGTTTTTCTTCATATAATCCATCTTCTCAGATTATGTTCTCAGCACGCAGATTGCATAAGTATGGTGAAAGAATACAAACCTGGCACACACCTTTCCTAATTTTAAACCATTCAGTGTTCTCTTGTTCTGTTTGAACAACTGCCTCTTGATCTATGTCCAGGTTCCTCATAAGGCCAATTAAATATTCTGGAATACTTAGTCTCCAGAATGTTGACCATAGCTTGTGTTGATCCACATAGTCAAAAGCTTTGCATAATCATAGGCACAGGTAAACATCTTTATGGCATTGTCTGCTTTCAGTCAAGATGCATCTGACATCAGCAATGATATCCCTCATTTCACATCCTTGTCTGAAGCAGGCTTGAACCTCTAGCAGTTCTCTGCAATGTATAGTTTTCAGCCATTTTTGGATTATCTTTAGCAAAATTTTA
>NW_006424374.1:0-1358 GCF_000296735.1 Chrysochloris asiatica | reverse complement strand
AGACTCATTTGCAACCTGAGATATGCAGCTGATACAACCTTCCTTGCTGAAAGTGAAGAGGACTTAAAATATTTACTGATGAAGATAAAAGGCCACAGCCTTTGGTATGGATTGCAGGTCAATATGAAGAGAATAGAAATCCTCACAACTAGATCAATAAACAACATTATAATAAATGGAGATAGTTGTCAAAGACTTCATTTTGCTTGGATCCGCCATCAACACTCATAGAAGCAGCAGTCAAGAAATCAAATGACAATTTAAAAAATGGGCGCAGGATATGAAAGACACTTCACCCAAGAGGAGATCAGGGCAGCCAACAAACATATGAAGAAATGTTCACGATCACTAGCCATTAGAAAGATGCAAATCAAAACTACAATGAGATATCATCTCACAACAGCAATAACAGCAAAGATAAAAAAAGTAGAAGACAACAAATGCTGGCAAGGATGTGGAGAGACTGGGACACTCCTGCATTGCTGGTGGGACTGCAAAATGGTCCAACCTCTTTGGAAAGCAATATGGCGCTTCCTCAGAAGGTTGGAAATAGAAAGAAATACCTTATGATCTAGAAATTCCTCTGCTTTACCCACAAGAAATACGAGCCATACAATGAGTATATATAAGCACACCAATGTTCATAGCAGCACTAGTTACAATAGCAAAAAGATGGAGACAGCCTAAGTGCCCATCAACTGAAGAATGGATAAACAAAATGTGGAATATACACAAAATGGAATATTATGTTACCTTGAAGAACAACAAGGAAGCTATAAGCCACTGCATAACATGGATGAATCTTGAGGACATTATGTTGACTGAAATTAGTCAATTACAAAAGGAGAAATACTGCATAGGACCATTATCGTAAAAGACTAAGGAAAAGAACCCATATTAAATGGGGGTAGATTCTTTGCTGGTTACTGGGATGCTGGGGGTGCGGTGAGGGGAGGAAGGGGAAGGTGGACCACAGGGTAGGGAATAGACACAGGATAGTTTGGTGGCAGGGAAGGGGGGCAATACACAAGAAGGGGGCGGGGATTGGAAGAACAAGGCAGATGGGAGAACAGTTAGGCAGGTTTGCATGGGCTAAGTGGGACAGAGTAAATAATGATGTATGCACAACCTTGGAACAACAGGGCTCTGGGATACTGTGACTGAGGCATGGTTTGAATGGGTGAAAGAGAAGAATAATGTTAAGATGCTTGGCTGTCTTTTGAATCTTGGTTTCCCTTGCTTACCATTGTGAAACAGTCACTTGAGGGGGAGAGAAAGGAATAGCCAGAAATATCACCATAGAAAGTTTGTCAGTCCATCTTCTGCCTATAACTGATTGAAATACCTAAATTACGGCT
>NW_006424373.1:0-1358 GCF_000296735.1 Chrysochloris asiatica | reverse complement strand
TCTGAGATGGCTCATTTTAAACTTAGCTGTGTATCTTATTTGCATGATCACAACCCAATCACTTGGTGGAAATTAAGATGACTTTGGATAGAAAAATCGTATCTAGTAAATTCAAGGCAACAGAGGGAGTTTCAAAAAGTACATGGAAAAATTCCACTTTCTTACAATTCCATTTTTCCATGAACTTTTTGAAACCCATTCATATTTGCAAACAATATTACATTCACAGATTCAGGAGTTACACACATGATATTTTGAGGGAATCCATGATGCATTAGACACTACAGATTGAATATCAGAAGTGTTGTGGGATGACATCAAGAACATCATATAGCAAGATAGGAAAAGGTCATTAAGAAGACAAGAAAGAAAGAAAAGACCAAAATAGATGTCAGAAAAGACTCTGAAGCTTAATCTGCAATGTAGAGATGCTAAAGCAAATGGAAGAAGTGAGGAGGTAAAAGAGCTGAACAGAAAATTTCCAAGGGCATCTCAAAAACACAAAGTCAAATATTATAACAAAATGCACAACGACCTGGAGTTAGAAAACCACAAGAGAAGAACGCACTCAGCATTTCTCAATCTAGGGCAAATGAAGAAAAAAATAAAGCTGTGACTTGTGGTATTGAAGGATTCTGTGGACAAAATATTGAATGATGCAGAAAGCATCAAAAGAAGATGGAAGGAATATACAGAGTCACTGTACCAAAAGAAAATATTTGATATCCAACCATTTCAAGAGGTAGTATATGATCAAGAACCAATAATCCTGAGGAAGGGGGATGGATACATGAGGTAGATAGAAGAACACTTAGGCATATTTGCATTGGATAAATGGGACAGAGGTAAAAAGTGATGTATGTTCAACCTTGGAACCACAGGGATCTGTGATATAGGGATTGAAGCATAGTCTGAATGGGTACAAGAGGGAAAATAATATTAAGATGCTTAACTGTCTTATGAATATTGGTTTCTCTTGTCTACTATTGTAAAACAGACACTTGAGTAAGATAGAAATAAATATCAGGAAACATGATTATAGAAAAATTGTAAGCCCATCTTCAGACTATAACTGATTGGAATACCCACAAGGGATGCTAGTACTTGCCCAGTGAAAGAGGTTTCTTGCAGAGTCTTTGTAGTGTATAACACCTTAGGTGGAATATTGGTCCCCATCCAGAATCTTCTCAGGTAGGAAATTTCCACTTGAAAAGATAAGCAGACTAGCCTAGTTGTTGTTGTTAAGTGCCTTTGAGTCATTTCCAAGGCTGTAAATCTTTACGGGAGCAGAACACCTCATCTTTCTCCCACGGAACAGCTGGTAGTTTCGAACTGCTGGCCTTAAGGTTCCCAGCCCG
>NW_006424372.1:0-1358 GCF_000296735.1 Chrysochloris asiatica | reverse complement strand
CTGATTGTGTTGTTTATTTCTTCTGTGTTTTTGTTGAGTTTCTTTGTAGTTGTTCCCACCTTTATAGAATGTGGTATATTAAAACCTCCTACTGTTGTTGTAGGGATTCCTGGTGTGGCACTGTAGTATAAGTATTGGACTGCTAATCACCGATTGGCAGTTCAAACCCATCAACTGCTTCTTGGAAACTCTGTACAGGATCGTGATGAGTCGGAACCAACTCAATAGCACTTAGAAATAACAGCAACAATTATTATAAAGTTGTCTATCTAGTCAATTCAATTAGAGTCTTATTTATGTATTTTGAAGTTCTTTCATGGGAGCAAAGATATTTTTTATGGTTATGTCCTCTTGTTCAGTTGACCCTTTAATCACAAATGTTCTTTTTTGTCTCTTATGTTCTTTTTACCTTAAAGTGTATTTTTTCAGAAATTTACATTGCTACTCCTGCTCATTTTTTATTGTTATTAGCTTGATATATTTTTTCCATCCTTTGGTTTTTTAATCTATTTTTTCTCTTTGTGTGTAATGTGTGTATCTTGTACAGAACATATTGAAGAATCCTGTTTTCTTATCCATTCTGCTGCTCTCTGTCTCTTGATTGGTGCATTTAATCCATTGATGTTCAGTGTAACTATCAATGGGTATGAATTGATTGCAGTCATTTTCTGTGTGTGTGTGTGATACTGATGTTTTCTCTTTACCACATAATTTTCTGTGCTGAGTTCAATTTGTTTGTATGTTTTCTTGTCAATTTTTTTCATTGCTGTTGTTTTAATGTTAACAACATCTTCATAGCTTTCCATATTATTGATTTGATATGAATGTGTATTATTTTTTTTTTAGTTTACCCTGTAATTCATCAATTTCTTCCCCAGTTTAAAACTGTTTATTTTGTAATTGACTTAACTTAAGCACCAGTTGGAAGTTATGTTAACTACACTTTTTCCTCTTTTTGCTTTGTAGTTTTCTTCATTATAAATTTATATCTCTTATTCCTTCTGATAGCATAGTGGTTATGAATTGGTTTGTTAATCACAAGGTTAGCAGTTCAAAACTACCAGCTGTTCCATGGGAGAAAGATGAGGCATTCTACTCCTGTAAAGATTTGCAGTCTTGGAAACCCTGTACAGGGTCTCTATGAGTCAGAACTGACTCCACCGCACACCACCACCACCACCAATTCCCTTTTTTCATGCTTAAAGATTGATTTCACTTTGGATAGTTCTATGTCTGCATTGACTTCTGGGTAGTGTTGCTAAGTATACCAGTCTCTGATTGTTGTTGGTTCTTGTTTATTCTCAGTCCAAAGGACTCCATTTATAATTTTTTGTAAACGTGGCCTGGTTTTTTAAAAA
>NW_006424371.1:0-1358 GCF_000296735.1 Chrysochloris asiatica | reverse complement strand
CCTCGGAAACCCTGTACAGGGTCGCTATGGGTCGGAACCGACTCGATGGCACATAACAACAACAACAACAGTAACCTACTGGAATTGTGGCTGAGATTATACTGAATCTACAGATAACTTTGGGAGGATCAACATTTTAAAAATATTGAGTCTTCGGAATTATGAACACCATATGAGAGTATCTCTCCATTTGCTTTAATTTTCTTTGTTTTGTAGTTTTAGTGTGTAGTTCTTTTACTCTTTGTTAAATGTATCCCTAACCACTTCATTAATTTTGATATTTAATTTTTTTCAATTGCCAATTATTCATTCATTGCTAAGCTGGTCTGAGTTTTAACTTTTAGATTTGTTAGATGCTTTGGTTTCCCTTCTTACTACTGTGTGGGCAGCTTAAAGATGTGGATTTATTTTGAGAAGTTTTTTGGTCACATCCTACTAGCAAAGGGAAAGCAAAAATGGACCTTTTCCTTTAGAGATGTCACTGGATAAGGAAAATGCTTCTTTGCTGTTCTTTTCCAGAGCATCCTGATTCTCTGCCATGGCACACAAAACCCACAGAGACTAAGCTCCTGGCACAGATAATACCAGTTTTCTAATCACTTAGCTTTGGTCATTGAAGGTCACAGAGCTGCCTTGCAGAAATGGGGCACAGCCGGCAGGTGGCATTGCCAAGGCAGCTGTATTTGTGACAGATTGCAGATCATGAACTCCCTGGGACAGCCCAGCATACCTGTCAATCCATGGCAGCTTGATCAGGTTAATTAAAGCCTTTTCTTTAAGCATTGTCATTAAGGCTGTCAGCCATGTCAGTGATACTAAAAACAAGAATCATATTCAGGGAGTGACAGAGAAGATTCAAAAGGGTTCCCTGAAGTCATGAAAGGCTAAGAGGCACTAGACTCATTTCAACCCCAATCTGATTCAGGAATACTGGAAAAGAAAAATATGAAATCATATTCAGTAGACTTTATGAGGCTCTGAAGATGTTATCAGGTTAACAGACAGATGAGAGTTTTAGGTGATCTTAGGAGTCCTATAGGTGAGCCTCAAAAGAAGGATGCAATTTTCAAAAGCATTAGAATGACAGATTTTTAAATAACAGAACAAAAACCAAACCAAATCCACTGATGTTAAGTTGAATCATAGTAACCTTATGTTGTTGTCATTAAGTGCTGTTGAGTTGGTTCTGACCCATAGCAATCCTGTATAGGGTTTTCCGAAGAACAGCTGGTGAGCTTGAACTGCCAACCTTGCAGTTCAAATGGCTTTGCAGTCTGGAGCATTAACCCAGGACAGAGTAAAACTGTTCCTTAGGTTTCCAAGACTGTAAATCTCTACAGGAGCAGACAGCGTCAGCT
>NW_006424370.1:0-1289 GCF_000296735.1 Chrysochloris asiatica | reverse complement strand
GCCCTAGCATTAGCCCTAGCACTAGCCCTAAAGCCCTAAAAGGCTAGCCCTAGCACTATCTGTAAAGCAGTAACAGCTGTAGCCCTAGACATAGCCCTAAAGCCCTAACAGCCCTAGCCCTAGCCTTAAAACCCTTTCGCTAATGCCCTAGCCCTAGCCCTAGCCCTAGCCGTAATCCTAACCTTAAACCCCTAACCCTGGCCTTAGTCATAAAGCCATAATAGCCCTAGCCCAAGCCCTAAAGCCCTAACAGCTCTAGCCCTTACCCTAGCCCTAAAGCCCTCTCAGCCCTATCCCTAGACCTAGCCCTCGCCCTAAAGACCTAACAGCCCTAAGCCTAGCCCTAAAACCCAAACAGCCCTAGTCCTAAAGCCCTAACAGCCCTAACCGTAACCCTAACCCAAAAGCCCTATCAGCTCTAGCACTAGCCCTAAAGCCCTAACAGCCCTAACAGCCCTAGCCCTAGCCCTAAAGTCCTAACATCCCTTTCCCTATCCCTAAAGCCCTATCATCCCTAGCTCTAGCCCTAAAGCCCTAACAGCCCTAGACCTATCCCTAAAGCCCTAAAAGCCATATCCCAAGCCCTAACAGCCCTAGCCCTTGCCCTAAATCCCTAACAGCCCTAGCCCTAGCCCTAGCCCTAATGGCCTAACAGCCCTAGCCCTAGACCTAGACCTAAAGCCCTTGCCCTAATGCCCTAGCACTAGACCTAGCCCTAAAGTACTAGCTCTAGCCCTAGCCCTAAAGCCCTAACCGCCCTAGATCTAGCCTTAAAGCCCTAATAGCTCGAGTCCTAGCACAAAAGCCCTAAAAGCTCTAGCCCTAGCCCTAGCCCTAATGGCCTAACAGCCCTAATTCTAGCCCTAAAGCCCTTGCGCTAATGCCCTAACCCTAGCCCAAGTCCTAAACCTAGGCCTAAACCCCTAGCCCTGGCCTTAGCCCTAAAGCCCTAACAGCCCTAGCCTTAGCCCTAGCCCTAAAGTCCTAACAGCCATAGCCCAATCCCTATCAGCCCTATCCCTAGCTCTAAACCCCTTGCCCTAATGCCCTAGCCCTAGACCTAGCCCTAAAGCACTAGCCCTAGCTCTAAAGCCCTAACAGCGCTAGACCTAGCCCTAAAGCCCTAACAGCTCTAGCCCTTACCCAAGCCCTAACGCCCTAACAGCCCTAGCCCTAGCCCTAAAGCCCTAAGAGCCCTAGCCCTAGCACTAACCTTAAAGCCCTAAGAGCCCTAGCTCTAGCCCTAAAGCCCTAACAGACCTAGCCCTATTCCTAGCCCTATAGCCCTA
>NW_006424369.1:0-1358 GCF_000296735.1 Chrysochloris asiatica | reverse complement strand
TAACTCCTTACTCCTATCCCAACCTACACCAACCCCCAAAAATAAATCCAGAAGGGATGATGCTGTATAGTCTGCAATACCAGAGTGAAACTCACACCATTTGACATCTAAAATAATCTAATGTACAATCTAGAAGGTTCTGTAGCTCAGGGAAGAAAAAACAAAAACCGGATACCTTTAAAAGTGAGAGACTACCTTGAAATCTTCTCTGAGAATGACATAAAAACTAATCAAGAACATTGATTTTATTCTCCCTACGTCACATTCCCTAACAAACAAACATATACAAACACACAAGTCACATTCCCACCAGGCTATCTGCTGCTTGCAAATACCAGGAAGCCATTGCTCCGTGTCTCTAGGCCAAATCTAGCCTCCAGGCCACCAGCTAAAGGACCTTGACCTATGGGTTGCATTTAATCTCTGCAAAGTAGACAAAATCTACGACCAAGTATTCATTTTCAGATACTAAAGTCACAATCACTTCAATTCTTATGGATGGATACTCTGGCCAGGTGAAGGTCATTGATCATCTGTTAAATTCATCATTTAAATAAGTAGTAACCTAAAGAAGACGGAGTTCTGTTAGTGTAGTGGTTACAAATCAGGCTGCGAACCTCAAGGTCAGCAGTTCGAAACTACCAGCCGTTCTGTGGGAGAAAGATGAGGCTTTCTGCTCCCGTAAAGATTTACAGCCTCGGAAACCCTGTACAGGGTTGCTATGAGTCGGAACCGACTCCACGGCACATAGCAACAACAACATCTCTATGAGAGCAGAAAGCCTCACCTTTCTCTCGTGAGAGCAACTGATAGACTTAAACTGCTGAGCTTGCTGTTAGCAGCCAAGCTCTTAATCCACTATGCTATATGCTGTTGTTATTAAATGTCATCAAGCCAGTTCCAACTCATAGAAACCCTGTATAGGGTTTCCAAAAAGTAGTTGGTGAGCTTGAACTGCTCACCTTGCGGTTCAAACGGATCTTGCAGTCCAACGCATTAACCCACAGCACCATACTAGGACTCCACTATGCTGTATAAGACAAAGTTATTTTTAAAAAGTAGGTGCAAAAGAACAGTCCTTGCTTTGCTTTTTTAAAAAAAAAATGTTTTAAATTATGTTTTCTTTTTAAAATTTTTATTGTAATAATTGTTGTTGTTAGGTGCCATTGAGTTAGTACCGAATCATAGTGACCCTATGCACAACAGAACGAAACACTGCCCGATCCTGGGCCAACCTCACAATTGTTGCCACGCTTGAGCCCATCGATGTTGCCACTTTGCCAATCCATCTCACTGGGGGTCTTCCTCTTTTTCTCTGACTCTCCACCTTACCAAACATGATATCCTTCTCCAGTGAC
>NW_006424368.1:0-1315 GCF_000296735.1 Chrysochloris asiatica | reverse complement strand
AGGGACCAGTCCCTGGAGAAGGACATCATGCTTGGTAAAGTGGAAGGTCATTGGACAAGAGGAAGACCCCCAATGAGATGGGTTGGCACAGTGGCAGCAGCAGTGAGCTCACATATAACAAAGTTGTGAGGTTGGCGTAGAACAGGACAGTGTTTTGTTCCATTGTGCATAGGGTTGCTATGAGTTGATACCTAATACAAAAAGAAAGATACTCAGTGAATAAAAGGGTACTCTATCCCACAAATGGGCTTTTGGTGTAGCACTGTAGAATAAACACTGGACTGCTAACCAAAAGGTTGGTGGTTCTAAGTATCAGCTACTCCTTGGAAACTCTAAATAGGGTCACAATGAGTCAGAACTGACTCAATGGCACTTAATAACAACAACAACATCCCCCAAACGCAGCAACTTGATGTCACATCCCAAAGAAATAACTTTGGTCCATACCTTGAACAATATACAAATATTAATTCAAAATGGACCATAGGTCTAAATGTAAACATCAAAAACTATAAAACTTCTAGAGAGAAAACCTTTCTGACAGTGGGTTAGACAAAGATTTCTTAGAAATGACAGTAAAAGTGTGACCTATAAAAGAACAAATTGATAAACTGGGCTTTATCCAAATGAAGTGTCTATACTTCAAAAGACACTGTTTAAGAGAATGACAAAAAAAGACAGGCCCCTAACTGGGAGAAAATGTTTGGAATTCATGTCCCTGATAGAGAGCTTGTATCTGGAATATACAAAGTGCTCCTGAAAATCAGTAAGGACAGCAACCAAAGCCAACAAACACACCAATAAATAATAAGACATATGGATGCCAAAGAAGCATATATAAAGGTGGCCAACATCATTAGTCAGTGTTGTTGTTGTTGTTAGGTGCCATCTAGTCGGTACCGACCTACAGTGACCCTATGCACAGCAGAACGAAACACTGCCTGATCCTGGGCCAACCTCACTACTGTTGCCACGCTTAGAGAAACGCAAATTAAACTACATGATACTACTACAAACCTCTTAGAATGGCTAAAATGAAAGACTGAGCTCACCAAGTGTTAGGACAGATGTTGTTGTTGTTGTTGTTAAGTGCCGTCGAGTTGATTCCAACCCATAGCGACCCTGTCTAGAGTTTCCAAGGAGCAGTTGGTGAGCTTGAATCACCGACCTTGCAGTTTAAACAACTTTGCAGTCTAACGCATTAGCCCATGGCACCACACCAGAACAGATGTTGTTGTTGTTAAGTGCCGTCGAGTCAGTTCCAACCCATAGCGACCCTGTACAAGGTTTCTGAAGGTGTAAATCTTTACGGGAG
>NW_006424367.1:0-1328 GCF_000296735.1 Chrysochloris asiatica | reverse complement strand
CCCATGGCACTTTCAATATTCTCCTCCAATACCCTAACTCAAAGGCATCAATTCTTCTTCAGTCTTCCTTATTCACTGTACAGCTTGCACATGCATATGAGGTTATTGAAAATACCATGGCTTGGGTCAGGCGCACCTTAGTCCACAAACTGACATGTTTGCTCTTTAACACTTTAAAAAGGTCTTGTGCAGCAGATTTGCCTAATGCAGTACATCATTTGATCTCTTGACTGCTACTTCTGTGAGTGTTGATAGTTGATCTAAGACGAATGATGTCCTTGACAACTTCAGTGTTTTCTCCATTGATAAAAATGTTGTTTTTTGGTCCAGTGGTGAGGATTTATGTTTTCTTGACATTGAAATGTAATCCATACTGAAGGCTGTGCTCTTTGATCTTCATCAGTAAGTATTTTAAGTCCTCCTCACTTTCAGCAAGCAAGGTTGTATCATCTGCATATCTCAGGTTATTAATGAGTCTTCCTCCAATCCTGATGCCATGGTTTTCTTTATAGAACCCAGCTTCTCAGATTATTTGCTCAGCATACAGATTGAATAAATATGGAGAAAGAATACAATCTTGTCGCACACCTTTCTTAATTTTAAAACCTTCAATGTGCCCATGTTCTGTTTGAACAAGTGCCTCTTGGTCCAGGTACAGATTCCTCATGCTGCTAACGCAAGATTGGTGGTACAATTAAGTGTTCCAGAATACTCATACGTCGCAATATTGTCCATAGCTTGTCATGATCCACACAATCAAAAGCCTCTGCGTAGTCAACAAAGCACAGGTAAACATCTTTCTGATACTCTCTGCTTTCAGCCAAGATCCATCGCACATCAGCAATGATAACCCTCATTCCATGGCCTCTTCTGAATCTGGCTTGAACCTCTAGAAGTTCTCTGTGAATGTATGATTGTAGCCATTTCTGTATTACCTTTAGCAAAACTTTACTAGCTTGAGATATCAAAGAGATTTTCCAATGATTTCCACATTCTGTTGGGTCAACTCTCTTTGGAATGGGCACAAATATGTATCTCTTCCAATCAGTTAGCCAGATAGTTGTCTTCCAAATTTCTTGGCAGAGATGAGTGAGTGCCTCCTGTGCCTCCTCACTTTCTTGAAAGATTTCAATTTTTATCCCATCAATTCCTGGTGACTTGTTCTTTGCCAATTCCTTCAATGCACCATGTAGGACAGTGTAAAACCTGCACATAGTTTTTCCATGGTTGTATATTTTACCAAAGCAGGCTATTATATCTTTATCCAACAGAGCAGCTGGTGATTTTGAACCACCAACCTCATGATTAGCATCTGGAGTACTTTGGCC
>NW_006424366.1:0-1359 GCF_000296735.1 Chrysochloris asiatica | reverse complement strand
GTCATCCCACAACTCTTCTTGTCTTCAGTCTTTAGTGTTTAATGTATCAAATCTGTTCTTCAGATGATCTCTAAATTCAGGTGGGATATATTCAAGGCCATATTTTAGCTCTCGTGGATTTGTTTTCATTTTCTTCAGCTTCACTTTGAATTTGCATATGAGTAATTAAGGTCTTTTCCACAGTCTGCCCCTGGCCTTGTTTTCACTAATGATATGGAGCTTTTCCATCGTCACTTTCCACAGATGTAATCAATTTGATTTCTGTGTATTCCATCTGGTGTGGCCCTTGTGTATAGTCATATCTTACACTGTCTGAAGAAGTTATTTGAAATGAACAAATAATTGATTTTGCAGAATTCTATCATGTATTCTCCAGCATCATTTCTATCACCAAGGCCATATTTTCCAACTACTGATCCTTCCTCTTTGCTCCCAATCTGTGCAGTCTAATCACCAGTAATGAGCAATACATCTTGACTGCATATTTGATCAATTTCAGATTGAAGAAGTTGGTAGATGTTGGTTCAGATTGAATACCCTCTAGCCCATGAATAATTTTTCATCCCCTGCTCAAACATCATAGGATGCTTCCTTTTATCAATAAAACATTTTCTCAACTTTTTATAACAATGCTTTTATATCCCCGTTCTGATGATATGTCCAAATTATGAGAGGTGAACATTTCAAAGAGCATTCTGACTGTACTTCTTCCAACACAGATTGGTTTGTTCTTTTGGCAATTCTTGGTACTTTTAATATTCCCCTCCAATACCATAACTAACCCAAATGTATTGATTCTAAAGTCTTTCTTATTCATGTCCAACTTTCACATGCATATAAGATTATTGAAAATACCATGGCTTAGATCAGGTGCACCTCAGGCCTCAAACTGACATCTTGGATTTTTAACACTTTTAAGGGATCTTATGCATCAGATTTGTCATTTGATTTTTTGACTGCTGCTTTCATGATTTTTGATAGGAGCAAAATGAAGTATTTGAGAACTTCAGTCTTTTCTCCATTTATATGGATGTTGTTTATTGATCCAGTGTTGAGGATTTTTGTTTTCTTCACACTGAGATGCAAGCCATACTGAAGGCTTTGGCCATTGATCTTCATTAGTAAGTGTGTTAAGTTCTCTTCAATTTCAGGAGATAAAGTTGTATCATCTGCATATTTCAGGTTGTTAATGTGTCTTCCTCCAATCCTGATTTCATGTTCTTTTTCAAATGATCCAAAGTCTCAGATTTTTTTACTCAGTATACAGATTGAATAAGTATGGTGAAAGAATACAACCCTAGTGCACAAGATTTTATTCTTAGCATAAGAAAATTACATGGCATGTTAAGAGAAAAAAAA
>NW_006424365.1:0-1266 GCF_000296735.1 Chrysochloris asiatica | reverse complement strand
ACGAATCTTATCTCCTTTCACCAGACCCATCTAGACAAGATGATAGCTATTCATTGGGGACTCTTTCTTTCCCCCCACACTCTTAAACTAAGCTCCCTTTTGTAACTTTGTAAGCCAGTCACTTCATGCTTTTATTGCCCCCTCAGTTTAGATAGCCAATGTCTAAGTTGCCCATCTATATCTACCCTGTGCACAGAGCGAATAGCATTGAAACTTGATTTGAAGACTCTTTCCCTCTCTGTTGGTATTTAGCCTAACTACCGCTCTGAGTATAGGTCAGGTTCATCATGAAGATGTATCTTCTGTCACTGTAGCTGTTCCAGTCTGCTTGTCCTTTCTAGTGGGAATGTTTCACCTCACAAGGTTGTGGATGGGACTCAGGATTCCACGTAAGGTCTTATACTCTGTAAAGGCTTTGCATGAGGCCTATTTCACTGGACAAGTTGTACAACCCCTTTCAGGTATTCCAGTCGGTTATAGGCTGAAGGCGGGCTTACATGTTTTCTCTAATTATGTTTCCCAGCATTCCTTTCTATCCTACTCAAGTGTTTATTTTACAATAGTTGGTGGTTGGTTGTCAGGTGCCATCAAGTCGGAACTGACTCATAGCGACCCCATGCATAGCAGAACGAAACAATGTCCGATCCTGGGCCAACCTCACTACTGCTGCCACACTTGACACCATCAGTGATGCCACCTGGCTGATCCATCTCGCTGGGGGTCTTCCTCTTTTTCTCTGACCTTCCATCTTATCCAGCATGACATCCTTCTCAAACTACTGTTCCCTCCTGACAATATGTCCAAAGTAGGAGAGACGAAGCTTAGCCATCCTGGCCTCCAAGGAGCACTCTGGCTACATTTCTTCTAAAACAGATCTGTTGGGTCTTTTGGCAGTCCATGGCACTTTTAGTATTCTCCTCCAACACCACAACTCAAAGGCTTTTTCTTTCTACAATCTTCCTTATTCACTGTCCAGCTTTTACATCCATATGAGGTTATTGAAAATATCATGGCTTGGGTCAGGCGCACCTTAGTCCTCAAGCTGACATCTCTGCTCTTCAACAATTTAAAAAATAGTAGGCAAGGGAAACTAATATTCATAAGGCAGTCAAGGATTTTTGTATTATTTACCCTCTTCAAGCTATACCTAGAGCCCTGTATCCCAGAGCCCTGTTGTTCCAAGGTTGAGTATGTATCACTATTTACCTCTGTCCTACTAGGCCATGCAAACCTGTCTCAGTGTTCCCCTATCTATCTTGTTCTTCT
>NW_006424364.1:0-1287 GCF_000296735.1 Chrysochloris asiatica | reverse complement strand
TGCGGATACTTCTCTTTATATGAAATTACTATCCCTGTTGACATGTTTGTCTCTGTCAACAATCCGGAATGCTCATAATTCAGATACCAAATTCTAGGAGACTCACTTTGTCAAATTAATAGGATTCCTATAAGTCAAACGACAGACATTCTGTATATCCTTAGACATCCTGACACCCTTCGTAAAAGTTCTCAAGAATGGAATACAACTTTGGATGCATGAAATTGCTCTCCTTTTGACATATTTGTCTCTTTGAACAATCGTCAACAGTCATTTCTTATAACCCAATTTCTAGGAGAGTCTCTTTTTCAAAATAACAGAATTCCAATAAGTCAAACCAAGGACATTTTGCACATTTTACTGACGAACAGCAAATGCAGGATTTTTTGTCTTTTCTAAGTAACTATGATTTCAATATATAATTGAATTTCATTTTGTGAAAATAAGAGGATTGCATTGTATGAAAAGATTATGAAGAGGCTTTTTTATGAGATGTGACAATTACAACTGATTGAATCAGTATTGTGCTATAAAGGGGATGAACACCAGGTTCCAGAGACAGAATTCTCAAAGCTCTTTTGGAATGGGACAAATTATAACACGTTCCATTTTCTATCTTGCTTGGAAAGAAACAAAATTGTATCCTAGATCCTGATATCCTTAGACAATGGTTCTCATGAGTGTCATACTAGTTGCGGATCCATCTCTTTACATGAAATTGCTATCCTTGTTGACACGTTTGTCTCCGTCAACAATCCTGTATACTCATTATACAGATTCCAAATACTAGGAGATACCCTTTGTCAATTTAATAGGATTCCAATAAGTCAAACAAAAGACATTCTGCATATCCTTAGACATCCTGGTATCTTTCGACACACTTTCTAAAGAGTGGAATACAAGTTTGGATCCATGAAATTGCTCTCCTTTTGAAACATTTGTCTCGTTGAACAATCCTCAAGAGTCATTACTTAAATACCAAATTCAATGAGAGTCTCGTTTTCAAAATAACAGAATTCCAATAAGTTACCAAGGACATTGTGCACAATTTCCTGACGAATAGCACATGCAGGATTCTTTGCCTTTTCTAAGTAAGCTACTGATTTCAACATAGAATTAAATTCCATTTTGTGAAAATAAGAGGATCGCATTGTATGAAAAGATTATGAGGAGCCTTTTTTTAAAAGTTACGACAGTTGTAACCGATTGATTCAGGATCACGTAAAAAAGGGGGAGAACACCAGATTCCATAGACAGAATTCTCAAAGCTCCTTAGGAATGGAACAA
>NW_006424363.1:0-1358 GCF_000296735.1 Chrysochloris asiatica | reverse complement strand
TATATATATATATCCAGTATTTTTACAGCAATGTTCTATTTTAATGGTGACTTTTTTAACATAAGTCAATAATACCATCCTTCAACACTTCTGTATTACCTTATCAATTTATATTTTGGGATCTGCAGAGCTATAAGTGATCTCCAAAACATCATTGAAGACACTTAAACCTCAGAAGGAATGTGAGAAATTTTCTATTTTCTAACAACATATAACTGAAATTTCTAAACCCTGGATTGAATTAACTGAATAAATATTTATGTCTACATCCAAAACAATAACACAAGAAAATCATTGCACAATTATTTAGTGGATTTTTTTACATAGGCTTCTGATATTTGAGATCTTTTAATTAAGAATTGAGATCTTTTAATTAAGTTTTGTCTACTATTGGGGGCATGTTGTTGTTAAGTGCCATTGAGTCGATTCCAACCCATAGCCACCTTGTATAGGGTTTCTAAGGAGCAGCTGGTGAGCTTGTGGCCCTGCAACCATCATAGATGGTTTCTTTTATCAAGAAAACCTTTACTGGAGGTTGGAATGATGACATGGAGATATAGAGAAGCTGACGACTCTAGACTCATGGAAAGAGAAAGGCTGTGTGCTGGTGGCAAGGAGGCACACTTGCAGAATGTGCCCTTTGGTTGTTTAAATGATTATATATTCTTGAGGTTTTTGTGTACATCCAAAAAAACAACAAAAACAAGAGGGAATAGAAGAAAATACTGTTGAATGATGATGCATGGATGGGATTGTAATCATTGCAATAAAATGAAATATGATAGGATGAGTGCAAAACTGATGTTCTCCCATGTAAACTATCACTCAATTCAAAATAAAAGCTTAAAAAAAACTGAAAACCTTTCCTCAACTTTTTACAGCATTGGTCTCATACAATATTTGTCCTTTTGTGATTCACAAATTTAACTTAGCATAGTGTCCTCCAGGCTCATCTATGTTGTGATGTGTTTCACAGATATCATTAATCTTCAACGTTGTATATATGTATCAAAGTTTGTTTAGCCGTTCTTCTGTTGATGGACATTTTGGCTGTCTCCATCATTTTGATGTGTCTCTTGTAGACAGCATATTGAAGGATCCTGTTTCCATATCCATTCTGCTCTCTCTGTGTCTAGACTGGTGCACTTAATCCATTTATATTCAGTGTAATTATCTATAGGTATGAATTCATTGCTGTCTTTTTGCAGTGTGTTTTTTGTTTTTGTGGTGCTGCTGATTTCTTTGTTCCATATAATTTTCTGCACTGAGTTCTGGGTTTTCTTTGCATTTTCAATTCTGTTGTGTTAATGCTTGTTGTTGTTGTTGCTAAGTGCCGTCGAGTCGGTTCCGACCCATAG
>NW_006424362.1:0-1359 GCF_000296735.1 Chrysochloris asiatica | reverse complement strand
TTTTTTCTGAGGCATTTCCCTTCCAGAATGTAGTCCAGGTCTACCTCTATATCATTTGTCTTAGACATTTTATCTTGTTTCTGGACATGTGCTGATATGGTAATCTGCTTTTGCTTCTTGGACATGTTTAATGTTTTTCTGTGACCTTAATACTTACTTGAGTGTATGTTTTGGTACTTTTTATGCTTTCTGATTGCCTCCAGGTAGATGTGATCAAGATGTAGTCTTCCCTTTTCACTCTTCTGATTGCTTGGCTCACAGTAACTTTCACAGGTGTTGTCTGCCTCCCTAGTTTATGGCAGTTGATATTGGTTCTTGCCTGGATTGTGGGGTTTTTATCGGGTGTGATTGTAGCTTGAGTCTATGGCAGCAATTGCTATCTCTTCCTGGGTAAAATAGAGAATATAGGGAGAGAAAGAGTACCCCAAGGTAAAAAACAAAACTACAACAACAATAAAACACACCATAAAACAAAAACAAAAAATCCAGATTGGATACTGTAGTCTATAATCATAGAAAAGGGAGAGGTGGGAGAGGAGAAAAAAAATCTGTATCCTAATATGAATATGATTTTAATATCCTCTTTCAGCTTCTTGCCTTCCAGGCCTCCTGATAAATTTCAAGATGCCACTTTTGGTTATTATATTGTTGGGTTTTTTTAAAGATTTAATTTTCAGCCTGTTTTGTTTTGAAACTCTTTTCTTCTCCACACCCCTTATCCTGTCATTTTCCCTATTAGTAAATAGTTCAGGACCAGCTATGGCCATTTTGAGCTGCCTATAGCTTTAAATTCTGAAAGTATGTTTTTAAACTCTCTTTCCCTGTCCACACCCTTTGTTCTGGACTTTTCCCCATTAAAAAAACAGTTCTGGGCTGCTGATCTCTTTAAATGCTGAGAGTATCTGTGCAAATATGTGGCAGAAGAACCCACCAGTGGTGGGGATGGGGGTGTCCATTCACTCAGGCACCCACTCTAGTCACTAGAATGGAGGTGTACAAACAATGTGGAGAGGGCAATGAAGAGATACCAAAAAAAAAAAAATCAGAACAAAGCAAAACCAAAGTGTATTGCTCACCTTTGCTCCAAGGTTCCTGCAGTGTTAGTCTATGGTGGGTCTGTTCCCCCACTTGGTCTTGCCATTTGGCCTCACCCAAGTTGTTGGCTCTAGGCTGCCTAGCACGGCAGATTCTAAAGTAAGCGATTTCTTACTTCCACTACAAGTTCCACTAGCTATAAGCCTTGAAACTTTTAAAATATTCCTACCTATGTGGTTCAGAGTTTTGAAGCTCTGTCCTGAACCCACTTCACCTGGTATTCTCTGAAAACTTTTTGAAATACATACATACTTACATACTGGG
>NW_006424361.1:0-1359 GCF_000296735.1 Chrysochloris asiatica | reverse complement strand
GAGGTCTTTTGCAGTGAATTTTGAATTTGCCTAATCCAATACATATTTTGATTTCTTGATTGCTACTTCAATGAGAGTTGATTGTGGATCCAAGCAAAACAAAGTCTTTCACAACTTTAGTCTTGTCTCTGTTTATCATGCTATTTACTGGGTCAGTTGCGAGGATTTTTTTTTTACATTCCATGCTGAAGATCATATCTTTGATCTTCATCGTTGAGTATTTTAAGTCCTCTTTGCTTTCTACAAGCAAGGTTGTGCTATCTGGATATTGCAGGTTGTTAATGACTCTTCCTCCAATACTGATGCCACGTTCTTCTTCATATAGCACAGCTTCTAGAATGTTTTGCTGAGAGTGCAGATTGAATAAGTATGGTGAAAGGATACAACTCTGGCACAACCTTTCCTGATTTGAAGTCATTCAGTATCCCCATGTTCTGTTTTAATGACTGTCTCTTGGTCTATGTACAGTTTCCTCACGAGCACAATTAAATGTTCTAGAATTCTCATACTTTGCAATGATATCCATAGTTTATTGTAATCCACACAAATGAATGCCTTTTGCAGACTCAATAAAGCAAAAGTAAACATCTTTCTGGTATCTTTTGCTTTCACCCAAGATCCATTTGACATCAGAAAAGTGACATCCCTTGTTCCAAATCCTCTTCTGAATCTGGCTTAAATTTCTGGCATCTTCAGCAAAATTTTACTTGTATGTGGTATTTATGATAATTTTCACATTCCACTTGCTCACCTCTCTTTGAAATGAACACACATATGGATCTCTTCCAATTGGTTGGCCAGGTAATTGTCTTCCAAATTTCTTAGCATAGATGAATGAGTGTCTCTAGCACTGCATGATTTTGTTTAATCTTTTTTATTTGTATTCCATCAATTCTTGGAATCTTGTTTTTTGTCAATACCTTCATTGTATCTTGGACTTCTCTCATCAGTTTCATTGGTTCTTGATCAGATGCCACTCTTTGTAATGGTTCAACATCGACAAGTTCTTTTCTGTACAGAGACTTTGTGTATATCTTCCATCTTTTTTTATGCTTCCAGTTATCATTCAAAATCATGTGCACAGAATCCTTCAATATAACAAGTTGAGACTTGAATCTTTTCTTTAGTTCTTTCACCTTGAGAAACGCTGAGTGGGGTCTTCCCTTTTGGTTTTCTGAATCTGGGTCTTTGCATATTTCATTATAATACTTAAATTTATCTTCACAAGATGCCCTTTGACATTTTATGTTCAGCTCTTTTACTTCCTTATTTCTTTCAGTTGCTGTAGCCTCTCTATTCTCAAGAGCAAGTTTTAGTCTTTGCCATCTAATTTGGTCTTTTCTTTCTATCTTGCCTTTT
>NW_006424360.1:0-1359 GCF_000296735.1 Chrysochloris asiatica | reverse complement strand
TTGTTGTTGTTAGGTGCCATCTACTCAATACCAACTCATAGCGACCTTATGCACAGCAGAATGAAACACTGCCTGATCTTGGGCCAGCCTCACTACTGTTGCCATGCTTGAATCCATCGATGCTGCCACTTGGCCAATCCATCTCGTTGGGGGTTTTCCTGTTCATCATGGTCAACTCTACTTTGAGGAGGCAGCTCTTCCCCAGCCGCATTTTGAGTGCCTTCCACCCTGAGGGTCTCATTTTCCGGCACTATATCTGACAGTAATTGACTTGTGGACGTGTACATTCCTTTATCCGTTTGTGTAGATCTAAATTTAGATCTGATGTTCTTTCCTTCTTTGGAAAGAACCTATTTTTAAATGCAGATATGTAGGTATTGGATTTTTTTCCCTCAGTCTTTCTCTAAAAACATTTTTATCTTGATACTTGAAGTATATGGCTATAGAATTTTTAGCCAGTTAAATACAAACATTGGAATTGTCAAGTATTTTATTGTACTTGGATCCATAATCAACACCCATATAAGCAGCAGTCAAGATATTAGACGATGTATTACATTGGGCAAATCTTTCACAATCGATCGCTTTAAAGCGTTACATAGCAAAGATGTCATTTTGAAGACTGTCGTGGATTGAATTGTATCCCTCCAAAATATGTGTCAGCTTGGCTAGGTCGTGATACTCAGTGGCTGATTTGTCAGTCATGTAATGATGTAATGTGGCAGTTATAGCATGATTTCTCATGATGTGGTCTGATATAGCAAACCAGTAAGAGAATTAAGGGTGAGATGCAGCCCCCATAATCCTATCACAGCCCTGATGTAAGGGGGGTGGGGGTTTCACGGGGTGTGGCCTACAATACCTTTTACCAACAAAAGATGAAAGAAGAGAGAAGTGAGCAAAGATCAGGAGGATCTACTACCACCAAGAAAGAGGAGCTGAGAGTGCAGTATTTCATTTTGACCTGAGATCTCTGCATTGTGATAGTTCTGTTATAGCACCACTAGATAACTAAGACAATACTATATCTGACCCAAGCCATAGTATTTTCAGTTGCCTCATATGCATGTGAAAAGAGCTCTGGTAATGTAGTGGTTATGAGTCAGGCTATGAACCTCAAGGTCAGCAGTTTGAAACTACCAACTGTTCCGTGGGACAAAGATGAGGCTTTCTGCTCTCATAAAGATTTACAGCCTCTGAAACCCTATACTGGGTCGTTATAAGTCGGAACCTACTCCATGGTACACTAACACCACCACCACCACCATATGCATGTGAAAGCACAATGACTAAGAAAGACCAAAGAAGATCTGATACCTTTGAAATTATGGTGCTGATGCAGAATATTGAATATATATA
>NW_006424359.1:0-1359 GCF_000296735.1 Chrysochloris asiatica | reverse complement strand
TCATTTTATAATGTTTTTATACATTTTATAATCATTTTTCTGAATTCCTTCTCAGGCATTTCCAAAGCCTGCCCATCTTCCAGTATGGAGTGTAGATCTACTTCCAGCTCATTTGTCTCAGTCAGTTTATTTCATTTCTGGACATGTGCTGATATGGTCATCTGCTTCTGTTTTTTGGGCATATTCAGGAGTTATCTGTGGCCTTAACACTTAGATGGGTGTATATTTTGGTATTTTTTATGCTTTCTGATTGCCTCCAGGTAGATGTGATCAGGAGATGGGCTTCCCTTTACACTCCTCTTCCTGAGAAATTTGAAGATGCCACAGTTGGTCATTGTTACGTAACTCAGGATTTAATTTTCGACCTATTTCCTTTTTAGTCTACCTGTCCTGTTCCACAACCCCCATTCAGGCCTGTTCCCTACTGATAAACAGTTCAGGGCCAGCTGTGGCCGTTTTGTGTTGCCATTTGGTTTTAAAGGGAAACTGTCACTTTAAATTTCAAGGAGATCTGTAAGCATGTGTAGTAGAAACCTCCGGGGGTGGGGATGGGGTATCCACTCACTCAGGCACCCCCTCTAGTCACCAGAATGGAAGTGTGCAGACAGTGAGAGACCAATGAACAGATACAATAAAAAAGAATGTCTACACCTTTATCTCCATGGTTCTGTTAGGCATCAATGGCTGCTCTGAACCTTCTCTCTTGTTCTCGCCCAAGATGGTGGCTCCAGGAGCAGCTGAGCGTCACTACTCTTCATAGTATTCTGTTATTATCCTTTTGAGTTCATTTGTTTCTGTTATGACATCACCCGTGTGGTTTCTAATGCGAGTTATTCATGTCTTCTCCCTCTTTTCTTTGGTTAGATTTGCCAATGGTGTGTCAATTTTATTAATCCTTTCAACCAGCTTCTTGTCCTATTGATTCTTTCTATAGTTTCTCTGTTTTCCATCTTATTTGTTTCTGCTCTTATCTTTATTATTTCTTTTCTTTTTGTGACTGTAGGTTCTCTCTGTTGGTCAGTTTCTAATTGTTGGTGATGCTGTGTTAATGTGTTAGTTTTGGTTCTTTCTTCTTTTTGGATATGTGTATTTATTTCAATAAATTGTCCTCCCAGAATTGCTTTCACCATGTCCCAAAGATTTTGGTATGTTGTGTTTTCATTCTCATTTGTTTCTAGGAACTTCCTGAATTCGTGTTTTATTTTTTATTTTACCCAGTTGCTTTTCAGCAGGGTGTTGTTCATTTTCCATGTATTAGACTTTATTTCCTTAGTCTTCTTGTTGTTGATTTCTAGTTTTATAGCATTGTTGTCTGAAAAGATGCTCTGTAGTATTTTGATGTTTGTAAATTTATGGAGG
>NW_006424358.1:0-1359 GCF_000296735.1 Chrysochloris asiatica | reverse complement strand
AAGACCAGAAGAGTTGTGGGATGATATAAAAAACATTATGCACAAAGAAAGTAAAAGGTCATTAAGAAGACAAAGAAAGGAGGAAAATACCAAAGCGTCAGTAGAGACTCTGAAACTTGCTTTCCAGCATAGAGATGCTAAAGCAAAAGGATGAAATGAGGATGCAAAAGAGTAAATAGAAAATTTCAAAGGACAGCTTGAGAAGACAAAGTCGAGTATTATAATAAAAAGTGCAAAGACCTGGAGCTAGAAAAGCAAAAGGGAAGAACATGCTTAGCATTTCTCAAGCTGAAAGAACTGAAGAAAAAATTCAAGCCCTGATTTGTGTTATTGAAGGATTCTATGGGCAAATTATTGAATAATACAGAAAGCATCAAAAGAAGATGGAAGGAATATACAGAGTCACTGTACCAAACAGAAATGGTTGCTATTCAATCATTTCTAGAGGAGCATCTGATCAAGAGCCAATGGCTCTGAAGGGAGAAATCCAAGGTGAACTGAAGGCATCGTCAAAGAACAAGGTTATGGAAAGTGATGGAATACAAATAGAAATCTTTCAACAAACTGATGAAGCATGGGAGGCACTCACCCATTTATGCCAAGGAATTTGAAAAACAGCTACATGGCCAGCTGATTTGAAAAGATCCATATTTGTGCCCATTCCAAAGAGAGGTGACTCAACAGAATGCAGAAATCATCAGACAATATTATTAATATCACATACAAGTAAAGTTTTACTAAAGATAATTTAAAAATGGCTGCAACAGTACATTGATGAGGAACTGTCAGAGGTTCAAGCTGGATTCTGACAAGGACATGGAATGAGGGATGTCACTGATGAAGTCAGATGGATCTTGGCTGAAAGCAGAGAATACCAGAAAGATGTTTACCTGGGCTTTATTGACTATGCAATGGCTTTCAACTGTGTGGCTCATGACATGCTATGGACAACATTGCAAAGAATAGGTATTCTAGAACACTTCACTGTGCTCATGAGAAACACGTCCATAGAACAAGAGGCAGCGGTTTGAACAGAACTGGGTGGTTTAAACTGAGTGGTTTAAAATCAGGAAAGGTGTGACCAAGGTTTATTCTTTCACCATCTTATTCAATCTGTATGCTGAGCAAATATTCTGAGAAGCTGCATTATATGAAGAAGAATGTGGCCTCAAGATTGGAGGAAGACTCACTAATAATCTTTGATATGCAGATGATACAATCTTGCTTGCTGAAAGTGAAGAAAACAAAATATTTACTGATGAAGATCAAAAACAAGAGCCTTCAGTATGGATTGTACATCATGTTAAGAAAACAAATACCCTCACAGCTGGGCCAATAAATAACATCATGATAAATGGA
>NW_006424357.1:0-1359 GCF_000296735.1 Chrysochloris asiatica | reverse complement strand
TAGTTCAAAACTACCAGCCGCTCTCCAGAAATGCTATACAGGGTCACTATGAGTCAGAATCAACTTGATAGCCCTTATAACTACAAGGAAATTAAGATGTCACATTGAAAGGAGAGATACCTGATTCAGTGACAGTAAATGTGTGAGGAAATAATATGATTTGATTTGAGGAGACCTGAATATGGGCCGAAAAAATGCAAAAGACCTTTAGGTGTTTGTCCTTTCTTTTCTCAGTGGATTTGAGCTGAACCAGAAGGAAAACAATGTAGAAGAAATAGCTTTTGAACTTTGTGTAGAACTTCTTATTTTAGAGAATGTTTCTTACTATTTTTCATCTGGTTGATTCTTCTATCCCATAATGGATGGAGAATTCTGTATGGATAAATATGGATAGGCATCTGGCTTGACTTTATTGTTGTTGTTAAGTGCCGTCAAGTTGGTTCTGACCCATAGCGATCCTGTACAGGGTTTGTACGGGGTTTCCAAGGGTGTAAATCTTTACGGGAGTAGAAAGCCTCATCTTTCTCCCGCGGAGCGGCTGGTAGTTTCGAACCGCTGACCTTAAGGTTCGCTTTACATAGGGATATTTTTATACACACTAAATATAGTACGTATGTTGTTATTTAGTGTCAACGAGTCAGTTTCAATTCTGTATAGTGTTTCCGAGACTAAGTCTTCACAGGAGCACAAAAGTCTCGTCTTTCTCCTACAAAGTGGTTGCTGGGCTTGAACCAAGGACTTTGTGGTTCAGTCCAGTGCTTATCATATGGTGCCACCATACTCCCATAGTACATATGTTGTTGTTAATTAAGTGCCATTGAGTCAGTTTTGACTCATAATGATCCTATAAAGGGTTACTGAGTAGTGGCTGGTGGATTTGAACTGCTGACCTTGCAATTCAGACTATCCTTGCAGTTCAGTGTTTATCCTACAATGCTACACCAGGACACGTGTGTGTGTGTATATATATATATATAGTAGCATAGTGGCTACGAATCAGGCTGCAAACCACAAGGCCAGCAGTTCGAAACTACTGGCTGTTCCACGGGAGAAAAATGAGGCTTTCTGCTCCTGTAAAGATTTACAGCCTCGGAAACCCAGTACAGGGTCACTATGAGTCGGAATTGACTCCACAGCACATAACAACAAATATATATATTATTGCTGTTGTTGTTAAGTGCCGTCAAATCGATTCCGATCCATAGCGATCTTGTATAGGTATGTTGCTGTTGTTATGTGCCGTGGAGTCGGTGCCGACTCATATGACCCTGTACAGGGTTTCCGAGGCTGTAAATCTTTACAGGAGCAGAAAGCCTCATCTTTCTCCCGCAGAACAGCTGATAGTTTCGAACTGCTGAC
>NW_006424356.1:0-1359 GCF_000296735.1 Chrysochloris asiatica | reverse complement strand
ACAATACCATGGCTTGGGTTAGTCCTAAAACTGACATATTTGCTCTTAAACATTTTAAAGAGGTCTTGTGCAACAAATTTGCCTAATGCAATATGTTGTTTGATTTCTTGACTGTTGCTTCTATGAGTGTTGATTGTGTACAAGCACTTCTTTTCGGGGGGGACACACAATTCAATCTATCAAAGTGTTTTGTTTTCAATTTTTAAAAAACAGGGAAATTGAGAAATTTGTTGAAATCACAGACTTTACTATGCAAGAAAATTCATGCATCCAATATTGCCAATGGTATCGGGCACCCTCTACTCCAACACCCACCACACATCATTGTGAGAACCAAAAATTACCTCACAATTTCCTTAATACTCCTGGGAATAACAATGCATCCTTTATGAACTACTCATCAACATCACCATTTCCCCTGTCACCTAAATTCTTACTCATAAACTCAATCCAAATCTCCCTCCTCTCTTATTTACAAAACAAAAACTTTAATACGCAGCAATGAAATTAAATAGCTTCTGAAGAAATAGGTATTGTTGTTGTTGTTGTGTGCCTTCAAGTTAGTTACAACTCATAATTATGCACAACAAAACAAAACTCTGCCCAATCCTGCACCATCTTCATAATCATTAAGCTTTAACCCATTGCTGTTACCACTGTGCCAATCCATCTCATTGGGGCTCTTCCTCTTTTTCTCCGACACTCCACTTTACCAAGCAGGTCTTCTCCATGGACTGGTCCCTCCTGATAAAGTGTCTGAAGAATGAGAGGTTAAGTCTCAACATTCTGGCTGTACTTCTGGCAGTCCATTGTACTTTTAATATTCTTCTCCAGCACCATAACTCAAATGCATCATTTCTTCTACCATCTTCCCTATTCACTGTCCAACTTACACATGTATATAAAACTACTGAAAATAACATGGCTTGGGTTAGGTGCACTTTAGTCCTAAAACTTTTTTTTATTTGCTGAATAAAAATCTGCTCCTGAACATTTTAAAGAGGTCTTGTGCAACAAATTTTCCTAATGCATTATGTTGTTTGATTTCTTGACTGTTGCTTCCATGAGTGTTGATGGTGATCCAGGCAAAAATAAGTCTTTATCATAATGTTATTCACTGATCCAGTGGTGAGGGCTTTTGGCTTCTTTACAGTGAGGTGTAACCTATGCTGAAGGCTGTGCTTTTTGATCTTCATACGTAAGTATTTTAAGTCCTCTTTGCTTTTAGCAAGCAAGGCTGTATCATCTGCATATCACAGGTCATTAATGTGTCTTCCTCCAATCCTGATTCCAATTTCTTCTTCATATAATCCAGTTTCTCAGATTATTTGCTCAGCATACAGATTGAATAAATATGGT
>NW_006424355.1:0-1308 GCF_000296735.1 Chrysochloris asiatica | reverse complement strand
CTATAGTGCCACACTAGGATATGTACACATTTACATAGATGTTATTGTTAAGTACTGTCAAGTCTATTCCAACTCATAGTTACCCTGTGTAGGGTTTTTGAGTAAGAATTATTGAGTTTGAAATACCTACCACCACTAGTCTGTCAGTTTGTTCTACTGTGATGGCTTGCTTGTTGTTGTGATTCTGGAAGACATTCCACTGGTATTTTAAATACCAGAAGGGTCACCCATGGTAGACAGTTACAACTGAAGAAGGTGAGATGGACTACATCTGAAAATTTAGTCACTGAAAACCTTATGAATAGCAGTTGAACACTGTTTGCACCACAATATTGAATATTGAAATATGATAAAGAGCACCACAATATTGTCAGATAAAGTGATGGAAGATGGGCCCCTCAGGTTGGAAGATACTCAAAATGTGATGAAGGAAGAGCTGCTTCCTAAAAGTAGACTTGACTGTAAAGATTCCAATGGAATAAAGCCTTTGGGATCGTCACTTGATGTGGCATAGCTTAAAAGGAAGAAAAGCAGCTGTAAACATCTATTAATAATCAGAACATGGAATGTAAAAAATATGAATCTAGGAAAATTGGAAATTGTAAAAATCAAATGGAACACATAAACATCGATATCCTAGGTTTTAGTGAAGCAGAAATGGACTAGTATTGACCATTTTGAATCTAACAATCATATACATGGATCACTATGCTGGGAATGACAAATTGAAGATGAATGGCATCACACTCATTATCAAAAAGCACATAACAAGATCTGCCTTGAAGTACAATGCTGTCTGTGATAGGATAATATCTGTATACTTACAAGTAAGGTCAGTTAATACCACAGTTATTCAAATTTATGCACCAACCACTAAATTCAGTGATGATGAAATTGAAGAATTCTACCAACTTTTTCAGTCTAAAATTGATCAAATATGCAACCAAGATTTATTGATAATTACTGACAATTGGAATGCAAAGGTTGGAAACAAAGAAGAAGGATCAGTAGTTGGAAAATGTGACCTTGGTGATAGAAATGATGATGCTGGAGATAACATGATAGAATTTTGCAAGACCAATGACTTCTTCATAGCAAACACAAATGACATCTTCATGGACCTCACCAGATGGAATACACATAAATCAAATTGACTACATCTGTGGAAAGAGCTAGTGGAAAAGCTCCATATCATCAGCCAAAACAAGGCCAGGAGCAGACTGTAGAACAGTTTATTAATTGCTCATATGCAAATTCAGGCAGAAGCTGAAGAAAATTAAAACAAGTCCATGAGAGTAAAAATATGAC
>NW_006424354.1:0-1322 GCF_000296735.1 Chrysochloris asiatica | reverse complement strand
TCACAAAAAGAGAAATACTGCATAGGACCACTACTGTAAAAGACTAAGAAAAAGAAATTATACTAAAAGAGGGTAGGGGGAAGTCTTTGTTGGTTGTTGGGAAGTTGGTGATGGGTGGGGGGTAGGGGGAATGGCAGAGCACATGGTGGGGATTGGGCACAGGAGAGCTTGGGTGCTAGGGTGGGGGGCAATATACAGGGAGTGAGAGGAAAGTGGAGAAACGGGGCAGATGAGAGAACAATTGGGCATTTTCGAAAGGGCTAAAAGGGACAGAGATAAAGTACGATATATGCACAGCCTTGGAATGGCAGGGCTCTGAGATACAGGGATTGAGTCATGGTTGGAATGGGGTGGGGAAATCATGTTAAGATGCTTGACTGTTTTTTGTTTGTTTGTTTGTTTTAATCTTGGTTTCCTTTACATTATAATATAGAGTAGACACTAGAGAGTGAGAGAAAGAAATAGTCAGAATCACCACACTAGAAGACTTATAAGTCCGTCTTCTGCCTATTGTGTTTTGCTTATTCTGGGTCTCTTTCCTTTCCATATAAAGTTTGTAATTGTTGTTCCATTTCTTTGAAGAATGTCGTTGGAACCTGGATTGTGATTGCATTATATGTGTAGATTGCTTTGGGTAGTGACATTTTCACAATGTTAAATCTTCCTATCCAGGAGCATGGTATATTCTTCCATTTTTGCAAGTCTCTTTTGGTTTCTTGTAGTAGTGTTTTGTAGTTTTCTTTGTATGCTGCTGTTGTTGTTTAGTGCCATCAAGTCGGTTCTGAACCATAGCAACCCTGTATAGGGTTTCTGAGGAGCAGCTGGTGAGTTTAAACTGCCAACCTTGCAGTTCAAACAGCTTTGCTGTCTGGCTCAATAACTTACAGCACTGCACTCATTTCTTTGTATAGGTCCTCTATTTCTCTGGCTACATTTATGCCTAATATTTCATCTTTTTGGGTGGCTATAGTAAATGGTATTGCTTTCCTAATTTCCTTTTCACCACTATCCAACTGATTTTTGTGTATTGATATTATACCCTGCCACTTTGCTGAATCTTCCAATGAGGTCTAGGAGGATTTTTGCTAAGTCTTTTGGTTTTCTATGCATAGTATCTGCAAATAGAGTTTTACTTCCTCTTTGCCAATTTGGATGCCTTTAATTTCCCTATCTTGCCTTATATCTCTGGCAATAACTTCCAAAACAATATTGAATTGTAGCAGTGACAAAGGACATCCTTGTCTAGTTCCTGTTTGCAAAGGGAAATCTTTCAGTTTCTCTCCATTGAGAGTAATGTTGGCTGTTGGTTTTGTATATATGCT
>NW_006424353.1:0-1360 GCF_000296735.1 Chrysochloris asiatica | reverse complement strand
GTCTTTGATCTTCATCAAAAAGTATTTTAAGTTCTCTTATCTTCAGCAAGCAAAATTACATCATCTGCATATGGCAGGTTGTTAATAATTCTTGATGCAATCCTTTGCCACATTTTTCTTCATATAATCCAGCTTTTCAGATTATTTGCTCAGCATATAGATTGAATAAGTATGGTGAAATAATACAATCCTGGCACACACCTCTCCTGATTTTAAACCATTCAATGTTCTCTTGTTTTGCTTGAACAACTGCCTCTTGGTCTATGTACAGATTCTTCATCAGCACAATTAAATGTTGTCGATAGCTTGTCATTATCCACACAATTGAAAACCTTTGTGTAGTCAATAAAGCACAAATAAACATTTTTTTTTCTGCTATTCTCTAATTTCAGCCAAAATCCATCTGACACCAGTAGTGAAATCCCTTATTCCACGTACTCTTCTGAATCTGACTTGAACCTCTGGAGGTTCTCTGTCAATATATTGTTGCAGCTGCTTTTGCATTATCTTTAACAAGGTTTTACTTGTATGCAATATTAATGGTATTGTCCAATGATTTCTGCATTCCATTGGGTCACCTTTCTTTGGCATGAGCACAAATATGGATCTCTTCCAGTCACTTGGCCAAGTAGTTGTCTTCCAAATTTCTTGGTATAGATGAGTGAGTGCCACCAGTGCTGCCTCACTTTCTTGAAAGATTTCAATTTGTATTCCACCCATTCCCATTGCCTTGTTTTTTGCCCATGTCTTCCACGAACCTTGGACTTCTTTCTTCAGGATTATTGGCTCTTGATCATATGCTACCTCTTGAAATGGTTGAACATCGAACATTTCTTTTTGGTACAGTGACTCTGTGTATTCCTTTCATCTTCTTTTGATGTTTTCTCCATCATTCATTATTTTGCCTGTAAAACCCTTCACTATTTTAAGTTGCTTTTGAGTTATGGTTTTGGAGGAGAACATTGACAGTGCCATGGACTTCCAAAAAAACCAATAGATCTGTTTAGAAAGAAGTGCAGCCAGAGTGCTCCTTCGAGGTCAAGATGGCCAAACTTTGTCTCTCATACTTTGGACATATTGTCAGGAGGAGCCAGTCACTGGAGAAGGATATCATGTTTGATAAGGTGGAAGGTCAGAGAAAAAGAGTAAGACCCCCAACAAGATGGATTAGCCAAGTGGCAGCATCGATGACTCAAGAGGTGCAACAGTAGTGAAGTTGGCCTAGGATCGGGCAGTGTTTCATTCTGGTGTGCATAAGGTCACTATGAGTTGGTACCGACTCGATGGCACCTAACAACAACAACAACAATTTTAATTTGAGGCTTGAGTTTTTCTTCAGTTCTTTCCTCTTGAGAAAAGT
>NW_006424352.1:0-1310 GCF_000296735.1 Chrysochloris asiatica | reverse complement strand
ACAATACCATTTACAATTGACACCCAAAGGATGAAATATCTAGGAATAAATTTAACCAGAGAAATAAAGGACCCATACAAAGAAAACTATAGAACACTACTACAAGAAACCAAAACAGACCTACAAAAATGGAAGAATATGCCATAGTCCTGGATAGGAAGACCTAACATTGTGAAAATGTCAATACTGTTCAAAGCAATTTACACATATAATGCAACCCAATCCAGAATCCAACGACATTCTTCAAAGAGATGGAAAAAACTATTACAAACTTTATATGGAAAGGAAAGAGACCCAGGATAAGTAAAGCGCTGCTTAAGAAGAAGAACAAGGTGGGAAGTCTCTCACTCCCTGATTTCAAAATTTACTACACGGCTACAGTGGTCAAAACTGCCTGCTACTGGTATAATGAATGATACATTGATCAATGGAACAGAATCGACAATCCAGAAATAAACCGATCCACATACAGCCAACAGATTTTCGGCAAAGTACCTAAGTATATTGCATGGGGGAGGGGGGGAGATAGTCTCTTCAACAGATGGTGCTGGCAGAATTGGAAAGCAATATGCAAAAGACTGAAACAAGACTTTTACTTCACACTTTATACAAAAACCAACTCAGCATGGATTAAAGACCTAAATGTAAATCCCAGAATTACAAAGGCCATCAATGAAAAAATAGGGGGAAATGTGAGAGTTCTAATACAGGGCATACACAGACTACCATACATTTTGAACATACACAAATAAAAGTTGACAAATAGATCAATGGGCCATATTAAAAATTTTAAACTTATGTGCATCAAAAGACTTCATCAAAAGAGTAAAAACGGAGCCAAAAGAATGGGAAAAAAATTTTTGCAACAACACATCAGACAATGGACTAATTTCCAAAATATATAGAAACCTACAAAAGAACCAACAGATCTGTGTTGGAAGAAGTACAGCCAGAGTGCTCCTTGGAGGCCAAGATGGCCAAACTTCGTCTCTCATACTTCAGACATATTGTCAGAAAGGGCCAGTTGCTGGAAAAGGATATCATGTCTGGTAGGGTGGAGGGTCAAAGAAAAAGAGAAAGACCCCCAACAATATAGATTGGCCAGGTGGCAGCATCGATGGGCTCAAACTTGGTAACAATAGTGAGGTTGGTCCAGGATTGGGCAGTGTTTAGTCCTGCTGTGCAAAAGGTTGCTATGAGTCGGTACCGACTCGACGGCACCTAACAACAACAACATGTCCTGGTGTGGTGCTGTGGGCTAACTGCAAGATCGGTGGGTCAAGCTCACAGCTGCTCCTTGGAAACCCTAT
>NW_006424351.1:0-1308 GCF_000296735.1 Chrysochloris asiatica | reverse complement strand
CCAGTTCTGCCAGCACCATCTATTGAAGGCACTATTACCTCCCCATGCGATATATTTAGGTATATTGTCAAAAATCAGTTGGCTGTATGTAGATGCGTTAATTTCTGGTTTCTCGATTCTGTTCCATTGATCTATGTATCTTTCATTGTATCAGTACCAAGCTGTTTTGAAGTCGGGAAGTGACAGGCCTCCAACCTTATTCTTCTTAAGCAGCAGTTCAGTTTTAAGATTTCAGGGGATATTTTTGATTTAAGGTTTAAAGGTGATCTTAGAACAATAGTTTCAGGGGTTTGTCTACCTTTTATAGCTCCAGAAACTCTAGAATCCATGAGAATTTGAAATTCTGTTCTGCATTTCCCCCCTTTGATCAGGACTCCTTTATGGAATCTTTGATTGAAGTGGTTAGTAGTGGTAGCTGGGTACTGTCCTTTATTTTCTGGTATCTTCACAAAGGAGGCAGCTGTTCTTTGAGACAATTTGCCACATATTTCATATCATCCTCCTTTTCTTGACTGACCTACCTCTGTTGTTCTAGGTGAATAGAAATCAATTGTGTGGTCACTTAAAAACTTTTAAGACCCCCAAGCCCTATGCAGTAAACTAGGAAGTAGAATAGAAGCACTAAACCCTTCATTAGACCCAATAACTGGAATGTCCCATGAAACTATGTTCCTAAGCCTCCGAACCACGAAACCTGTAAGCAGCCTCAGCATCTACTCTTTTTTTAAAAAAATCCTTATGAATATGTTCATCATACAACGTTTTATAAGTGTACAGCTTATTGACAACAATTACAATAATAACAGTCCTGTTATTTAATCAGTGTAATTTTCCCATTAACCCTTTTTACCCACCCCACCTAAACCTGAGTTGGTTCTGACCCACAGTGATTCAGTGTAGAGTTTCCAAGGAGCAGCTGGTGAGCTTGAAATGCCGACTTTGCAGTTCAGTGCATTAACCCACAGCGCCACACCAGGATTCCTGTAGTCCACTAATAAGCTTTGGTCTCTACATTTGCCTTTGCTTGTCTTTTTTTGTAAGTGAGGCCATATTTTTCCTTTTATAGTTGGATTATTTTGCTTAGCATCATGAATACAGTAGTATATATAAAGAACTGGACTGCAAACCACAAGGTTGTAGGTGGTTCAAACCTACCACCTGCTTCTCAAAACCCTGTTCAGGGTTGCTATGAGGTGGAACTGACTCAACAGCACTTAACAACAGCAGCAACAACTGACTGTTTAGTATTTCCTTGTATGTACGTACATTTTGTTTATTCATCTGTTGATGGGCATTTAGGTTGTTTCC
>NW_006424350.1:0-1322 GCF_000296735.1 Chrysochloris asiatica | reverse complement strand
GACTGACTGATTAGTACAAGAACAAGCAAGTTGCTGGCCCAGGAGACATCAAGGCAAGTGGTCGTGTCCCTTCAGCGCAAACCCCCTTCCAAGACTAAGACTCAATGGGAATACATGCTCTGATTGATGACGACGTTCTTCACTGATAAAGAGAAGTGAGGGAAAAACAGCAATGAAGCTGTGAGCTAAGCCCTACAACATTCAATAGACTCCTGTGAACCTAGGTGGAGACCGGTTGGCCAGCAGTGTGGTAAGACCTGGGGACACTTCAGCGCAGAGTCAGTGACATAGCCACAGAGGACTAGAGTGGAGATTGAAGCATCCAGCCGATAAGAAGAGAAGGCATGTGCACAAGAATGCCCATACTTGCAGATACTACCCACTTGACCTGGCTTCAGTGACTGGATGATCAGAGCTCAACTAGAAGAAGAAAGAAGAGGAAAAATAGAGTAATCTGATACAATTTGATGAAATTGACTTACACCTATGGATGCAGTAGCTCAAAAGAGGGAAAAAATCTTTACAGCAAGGATCATTCCCACCCCATCCATACACAGAGTAGACAGAGATGGACAACTTGGACATTGGCTACCCAAAGTCGGGGGAGGGGGCTACAAAGGCAAAAAGTGACTGGCTTACAAGCTTTTAAGAGGGATCCTAGATCCAGAAGGCATAGAGGAAGATAGAATCTCCACTGAGTAGTATCCAATCTGTCTAGGTGGGGCTGATGAAAGGAAATGCGGATAGATCTCTTGTGATACAATAGTGGATAATTGTTATCAGAACTGCTTAAGAGAGTTGGAAATGTAAAGGTAGACATTTTGTAGCAGGAGGAGAGTGATTAACTTTGCAGTCTAGGAGCAGTGATCCCTGGGACCATCAAGGGAGAAGAGCGGAGAGTAGGACCCTATCCAGAGAAGCAGTGACACCAGAGATGGAGGTAGAGATGATGATGTGGAGATGGAGCAGCTGGGGATTTAGACACAGAGAGGGAAAGGGGCTACGTGCTGATGACTGGGGGCAGGCTTATAGGGTATGCCCTTTGAATCATTGATGATGCATGGAGGGGACTGTAACCATGGAAATGAAATGATATAGAATAGGATGAATGAAAATCTTATGTTCTCCCATGTAAACTATCACATAATTCACAATAAATCATTTTTTTAAGTGAGTAATAGAAACATACTTAAGATAATCAGGAATTACTGTAATTCTTCACTTTTTTTTTTTTTTGCTTTTTGTTTAGTATTGACAGTTTCATTATCTATACTTTTTAAGGTCTAAGAAAAATAAACTTGAAAACAATGGTGAGCACCTTT
>NW_006424349.1:0-1360 GCF_000296735.1 Chrysochloris asiatica | reverse complement strand
TTTTCAGTCTAGGAGCGGAGGTCCCTAGGACCATCAAGGGAGAAGAGCAGAGAGCGGGACCCTACCCAGAGAAGCAGTGATGCCTGAAATGGAGCCAAAGATGATGACATGGAGCGATGGAGCAGCTGGAGACTGTAGATCCAGAGAGGGAGAGTGAGTATGTGCTGAAGACCTGGGGGGTACGGGGAAGGATTGCATGGAGGGGATTGTAACCATGGCAACGAGACAATGTACGATAGAATGAATGTAAAACTAATGTTCTCCCATGTACATAATTCACAATAAATCATTTAAGAAAAAAAAAATGTATAGACCAAGATGGAGGATACACGTCAAGAAAAAAAAAACAAAAAAAAAACGCAAGGCTCCAGAAATTGATGGAATACCAACTGAACTCTTTCAACAAACTCAAGCAGCTCTGGGAGCGCCCACTCATCTATGCCAAGAAATTTGGAAGACAGCTACCTAGCCAATCGACCGGAAGGAATCCATCCATATTTATGCCCAATCCAAAGAAAGGTGATCCTACACAATGCAGCAATCATTGAATGACATCATTAATATCAAATGCAAGCAAAAATTTGCTGATAAAAATTTAAAAATGGTTGTAGCAGTACATCCATAGGGAGCAGTACATTCCCAGTTTGCTGCCAGAAATTCCACCAGATTCAGAAGAGGATATGGAGCAAAGGATATCATTACTGATATTGGGTGGATCTTGGCTAACAGCAGAGAATAACTGGAGGATGTTTACTTGTATTTTATTGATTATGCAAAAACATTGAGCTGCGTGGATCATAACAAACTATTCTACTGCATTCTTTTATCTTCATCAGTAAAGGCTTCAAGTCTTTGCTTTCAGCAAGATTATGTCATTTGCATATCAAAGGTTGCTAGTGAGTTAATGACATTGCAAAAAATGGGAATTACAGAACACTTAGTTGTACTGATGAGGAAACTGTACGTAGACCAAGAGGCAGTTGTTGGGATATAACAAGGAGATATTGAAAGGTTTAAATCAGGAAAGATGTACGTCAGGGTTGTATCCTTTCATCATACTTATTCAATCTGTATGCTGAGCAAAGAATCCAGGAAGCATCAGCATTAAAGGAAAATTCATTAACAACCTGTGATATGCAAATGACACTATCTTACTTGCTGGAAGCAGAGACTTGAAGTGTTTACTGATGAAGATAAAAGAATACAGCCTTCATTCAGTATGGATTATAATTCAATGTAAAGAAAACAAAAATCCTCAAAATTGAACCAATAAACAACATCATGATAAATGGAGAAAAGATTGAAGTTGTCAAGGACTTCATTTTACTTGGATTTAAATCAATGATCATGGAGCAGCAGT
>NW_006424348.1:0-1360 GCF_000296735.1 Chrysochloris asiatica | reverse complement strand
TCTTGTTCCACAGTCTCTTCTGAATCCAGCTTGAACCTCTGGAAGTTCTCTGTCAATGTATGATTGTAGCTGTTTCTGTATTACCTTTAGCAAAACTTTTCTCACTTGATATATCAAAGAGAATTGTAAACAAACTTTGGTACATATACACAATGGAACACTATGCCACACTGAAGATTAACAAGGAAGCTGCAAGCCATCGCATAACATGGATGAAACTTGAGGACATTATGCTGTCTGAAATTGTTGTTATTGTTGTTGGTAGGTGCCATTGAGGCAGTACCGATCCATAGAGATCTTCTGTACAACAGAATGAAACAATGTTCTACCTGGGCCAACCTCACTACTGTTGCCATGCTTGAGTCCATAGATGCTGCCACTTGGCCAATCCATCTAGTTGGGGGTGTTCCTTTTTTTCTCTGACCCTCCATCTTAACAAACATGATATCCTTCTCCTGCGACTGGTCCCTCCTGACAATATGTCCAAAATATGAGAGACAAAGTTTGGCCATATTGGCCTCCTAGAAGCACTCTTGCTTCACTTTTTCTAAAATGGATCTATTGGTTCTTTTGGCAGCCCATGGAACTTTCAATAGTCTCCTCCAACACCATAACTCAAAAGCACCAATTCTTCTACCATATTCCTTATTCACTATCCAACTTTCATATGCATATGAGGTTATTGAAAATACCATGGCTTGGGTTTGGCACACTTTAGTCCTCAATCTGACATCTTTGCTCTTCAACACTTTAAAAAGGTCTTGTGCAGCAGATTTGCCTAATGCACTACATCATTTGATTTTTTGTCTGTTGCTTCCATGAGTGTTGATAGTTGATATAAGAAGAATGAAGTCCTTGACAACTTCAATCTTTTCTAGTTGATAAGAATGTTTACTGGTCCACCAGTGAGGATTTTGGTTTTCTTTATATTTCAATGTAATCACCACCGAAAGCTGTGCTATTTGATCTTCATCAGTAAATAAGTCCTCTTCACGTTCAGCAAGCAAGGTTGTATCATCTGCATATCACAGGTTATTAATGAGTCTTCCTCCAATCCTAATGCCACATTTTTCTTCATAGTACCCAGATTCTCGTATTATTTGCTCAGCATACAGGTTGAATAAGTATGGTGAAATAATACAACTTTGTCACACACTTTTTAAAAAATTTTAAGCCATTCTGTGTTCTCTTGTTCTGTTCGAACAACTGCTTCTTGGTCCAAGTATAGATTTCTCATGAGTAAAATTAAGTGTTCCAGAATATTCATACTTCTCAACATTGCCCATAGCTTATCATGATCCACACAATCAAAAGCCTTTGTGTAGTCAATAAGGCACAGCTAAACATCTTTCTGATATTC
>NW_006424347.1:0-1360 GCF_000296735.1 Chrysochloris asiatica | reverse complement strand
TATATATATATATATTTGTTGTTGTTGTTGTTGTTGTTGTTGTTAAGTGCTGTCAAGTCGATTCCGACCCATAGCAACCCTGTATAGGATTTCCAAGGAGCAGCTGGTGAGCTAGAACCACCGACCTTGCAGTTCAAATGACTTTACAGTCTGACTCATTAGTCTACAGCGCCACACCAGGACTCCAAGTTTTATATGTATATATATGAGAGTCAGAATTGACAATAGTTTTTAAGTGCCATAGAGTAGGTTCCAACTCATAGTGACCCTGTGTAGGGTTTCTGAGGAGCGGCTGTGATTTTGAACTACCAACCTTATGGTTCAAACTAACCTTGTGGTTCAGTGCTTATCCTACAGTTCTACATTTGGACTTCACATATAGTCATACACATATATATGTGTCGGAATGCAAAGTCGGTTTCAACCACAAGGTTACTGGTTCAAGCCTACCAGCTACTCCTTGCTATGGGTTGGAACGAACTCAATGGTATTTAAAGACAATAACAAATATATATGCATGTGCATAGAAAGAGACAGAGAGTCCTAGTTGGCACTGTGGGTTAATCGCTGGATTGCAACCTTGGGTTGAACCTCACAGTTGGCGGTTTAAGACCACCAACCACTTCTTGGAGCTCCTATACAGGGTCACAGTGTCACCACAGGCTGGGACCAATTCAACAGCATTCAATAACATATATATGACTGGTCCCATTGTTATATATATATATACATATATATCAGGAGCTGTGGTAGCATAGTGATTACAAATCGGGCTGCTAACCTCAAGGTCAGCAATTCAAAACTACCAGCTGTTCCACAGCAGAAAGATGAGACTTTCTGCTCCCATAAAGATTTATAGCCTCCGAAATCCTGTACAGGGTCGCTATGAGTCCACGGCACATAACCACCACCACCACCACATATATTTAATAATAGTCCCTATATATAATATATATGTGTATATATTATATATAATCTTTTGATGTGGTGCTGTGGGATAAAGCACTGGACTGCAAGATCAGTTTGAACCACAAGGTTGGCAGTTCAAACTCATCAACTGCTCCTTGGAAGCCCTATATAGGGTAGCTACAAGTCAGAACCAAATCGAGGGCAGTTAACAACAACAGGTAGATAGATAGATAGATAGATAGATAGATAGATAGATAGATAGATAGATAGACAGATAGATAGAACATATCTACCTACCTATAAATATAACGTATCTAGCTATCTATCTAATCAGACTCCTTTTTGGTCTCTATATTATGCGTATGCTGATGGCTTCCTTCATTTGGAATAATTGTCTTTATCTTTGCCTTGTTTAACACTTAATAAAAAGGTCTATAGCGATTCAATGGAA
>NW_006424346.1:0-1242 GCF_000296735.1 Chrysochloris asiatica | reverse complement strand
CATATATAAAGGGGCTTCAAAATTTCATGGAAAATTCCTATCTTTTAATTCCATTTTTCCATTAATTTTTTTGAAGCTCCCTCATAAATGTAGTTGGTTCTTATTAATTGATATCTATCCATCTTTCTAAACTCTTTTATTAGTTCTAGTATTAAGTGGACAGCTATTTCATTCATAATGATAAGTTTGGGTTTTCCCCCCTGCCAATAATTTTACCTAGAATTTATTTTTCTGATTTGCCTTAATGCATTGGCTAGAAACTCCAATCCAGTGTTGAACAGAAACAGGGAGAGTAGGCATTCTTCTCTTGTTCCAGAAATCTAATCAATTGCTTCTAACATGTCACCAATGAGAGTGATTTTTGCTCCAGATTTTTATAGATACCCTTTATCAGGTTAGTTAGCATCCCTTCTATTCTTATTTTGCCAGGAGTGTTTGTCTTAAATGTGCAATTAATTTTATTAAATGTGTTTTGTCATCTACTGGGATGATCTTACGGTTTTTCTATTTTAATTCTCTAATACAGTTAATAACTTCAAAGGTTTTCTGATTGTAGTCTCTAACCCATCCTCGCCACATTGGCTGGCCTTTTTTGTACATCATCAGATTCCATTTGCTAACATATTTAGATATGTTTCATTTAAGTTCAGGTAGTTTTCATATTTTGTAATTTCTTGTCTGGTTTAGTATAGAGATTATTCTTCCCTTAAAGGAACAGTCTCTTGTCTTATAGCCTGGAGAATTTGTATAAATTGTACATCTGTCTTCTCTTTTCTCCTTTGTTTTGGTGACCAATTTTGCCAAATATTTGTCTGTTTTGTGTCTTGTCAAAGGCAACACCTTGAGCCTTGCTGGTCCTCTGTATTGTGAATCTTTATTTTCTTTTTTATTAATTTCTACCTATACCTTCATCTATCCTCCACTCTAAAACTTACCCCATGTTGCTTTAATTTTCAGCTATTTTTAAAAATTGGGTGCCATACATCTAAAGAGTCTTTGAACATATATATATATATGTTTTTCATAATAACAAAGTAAAAACCATGAATTCAGATTATAAATTCTTGACAGTACTTTAGTAGTTCCTCTTATGTCTCTCCCAGATCCTGGCCATAGATAATCCCTGCTCTTTTATCATTATTTTTCCTTGTTTTTCTCTAAAAATTTACCACCTACCTGCACCTAAAGTAGTTTAATCTATTTTTTAACGTATACAAATGGAATCACTCTATGGGTGTGTTT
>NW_006424345.1:0-1260 GCF_000296735.1 Chrysochloris asiatica | reverse complement strand
AAGCACTAACAGCCCGAGCCCTTGACCTAAAACTCTAACAGCCCTAGCCCTAGCCCTAAAGTCCTTTCCCTAATGACCTAGCCCAAGCCCTAGCGCTAAACATAACCCTAAAGACCGAGTCCTGGCCTTAGGTCTAAAGCCCTAACAGCCCTTGCCCTAGCCCAAGCCCTAAAGCCCTAACAGCTCTAGCCCTAACCCTAGCCCTAAAGCCATAACAGCTCTATCCATAACCCTAGCCCTAAAGCCCTATAAGCCCTAAACCTTAACCCTAGCTCTAAAGCCCTATCAGCCCTAGCCCTAGACCTAGCACTAAAGCCATAACAGGCTAGACCTAGCCCTATCCCTAAAGCGCTAACAGCTGTAGCTCTAGCCCTAGTCCTAAAGCCCTAACAGCCCTAGCCCTAGCCCTAGCCCTAAAGCCCTAACAGCCCTCGCCCTAGCCCTAGCCCTTAAGCCCTATCAGCCCTAGCCCTAAAGCCCTAACAGCCCTAGCACTAGCCCTAAAGCCCTATCAGACCTAGCCTTTTCCCAAAAGCCCTAACAGTCCTAGACCTAGGCCTAGCCCTAAACCTAGCCCTAAACCCCCATCCCTGGTCTTAGCCCTAAAGCCCTAAAATCCCAAATCCTAGCCCTAAAGCCCTATAAGCCCTAGCCCTAACCCTAGCTCTAAAGCCCTATCAGCCCTAGCCCTAGCCCTAGCACTAAAGCCATAACAGGCCAGACCTAGCCCTAACCCTAAAGCGCTAACAGCTGTAGCCCTAGCCCTAGCCCTAAAGCCCTAACAGCCCTAGGCCTAGCCCTAAATCTCTAACAGACCTAGCCCTAACCCTAAAGTCCTAACAGCCCTAGCCCTATCCCTAGCACTGAAGCCCTAACAGCCCTCGCCTTAGCCCTATCCCTAGCCCTAAAGCTCAAACATCCCTAGCCCTAAAGCCCTAACAGTCCTAGCCCTAAAGCCATAACAGCCCTAGCACTAGACCTAAATCCCTAACAGAACTAACCCTTTCCGGAAAGCACTAACAGCCCTAGACCAAGACCTAGCCCTAAACCTAGACCTAAAGCCCCAGCCCTGGTCTTAGCCCTAAAGAAGTAAAAGACCTAGCCCTAGCCCTAAAGCCCTAACAGCCCTACCCTTGCCCTAAAGTTCTAATAGCCTTAACCCTAGCCCTAAAGCCCTTTCCCTAAAGCCCTAGACCAAGCCCTAGCACTAAACGTAGCCTTAAAGTCCTAGCCCTGGCCATAGCTCTAAAGCCCTAACAG
>NW_006424344.1:0-1361 GCF_000296735.1 Chrysochloris asiatica | reverse complement strand
GCCAGGATGGCCAGACTTCATCTCTCATACTTTGGACATATTGTCAGGAGAGACCAGTCAGTGGAGAAAGATATCATGTTTGATAAAGTGGAGGGTCAGAGATGGATTGGCACAGTGGCGACAGTGGTGGGGTCAAGTGTAGCAACGATTGTGGTCTTGTCCCAGGACCAGGCAAAGTTTCACTCTGTTGTGCATAGGATCGCTTTGAGTTGGTAATGACTCAATGACACCTAACAACAGCAACAACAAGAATCCAAAAGTTTAAATATTTCCAAATAGATCTAACCAGAGAAACAAAAGATCTGTACAAATAAAACTACAAAACACAAGTACAAAGCACCACAACAGCCCTACAGAAATGGATATACCATGCTTGTGAATTGTCAAAATGTCCATACTACTCAAAGTGATCTACAAATATAAAGCAATCCTAATCCAGAGAGAAAATGTACGAAAATATTTTATAAGTTTTGAATGAGAAAAAATGTCTTAAACACTACAAAAAAGAGATAGAATTTTGCTTGTTTTAATATGAAGAATTCCTTTTCAATGAGGACATCATCAATAATAGCAAAAAAAGATGAAAGTAACCTAAATTCCTATCAATGGAAGACTGGATAAACAAACTATGGTCCACACACACAGCGGAACAATATTCATCATTACAGAAAATGATGCATCTGTTAAACGCCTCATAACATGAATGAACCTGGAAGACATTATGCTGAGTGAAATAAGTTAATCAAAAAGGACAAATATTATATGAGGTCAGTATTATAAAAAGAAAAGGTTTTCATACTAAAAGAGAGAAGAAGAAAAACAACAACAAACAATTGCACGTACTACCAAAAAAAAGGACACGTAATTATGATTACTCAATAAATCAGCACAGTAGAACAATTAGAAATATATATGTGTGTCTACTAACAGAGTATTAAAATATATATGAAGTGAAATGTGACAGACCCAGAGAAATAAATTCACAATCACAGTCAGAGATTTTAACACATTTTTCTCAGTAATAGAACACGTTAAAATCATAATCAGTAAGCATAAAAAAGATCTGAAGGACCTTCAGCTACCTGAACCCAATTAACATTATAAATCACTATACCCAGCAATTGTAAAAAATATGTTTTTTTCAAGTGCACAAAGTTTACCAAGAGAGACAACATACTAAGATTCAGCTATTGTTCTTAGGTGCCACTGAGTTGTTACTAACTCATAGTAACCCTATGCGCAACAGAATGATACCTTTCCCAGTGCTGCACCAACCTCATAATTGTTGGTAAGCATAAGCCCATTGTTGCTGCCATGATGACAATCCATCTTGCTGGGGGTCTTCCTCTTTTTCTCTGCAA
>NW_006424343.1:0-1361 GCF_000296735.1 Chrysochloris asiatica | reverse complement strand
TCGCAATGTTGTCCACGGTTTGTCATGATCCACACAATTGAAAGCCTTTGCATAGTCAATAAAGCACAGGTAAACATCTTTCTGATAGTCTCTGCTTTCAGCCAAGATCCATCGGATATCAGTAATAATATCCCTCATTCCACGGCCTCTTCTGAATCCGGCTTGAACCTCTGGAAGTTCTCTGTCAATGTATGATTGTAGCTGTTTTTGTACTACCTTTAGCAAAACTTTACTTGCTTGGGATATCAAAGAGATTGTCTGATGATTTCCTCACTCTGTTGTGTCACCTCTCTTTGGAATGGACATAAATATGGATCTCTTCCAATCAGTTGGCCAGACAGTTGTCTTACAAATTTCTTGGCAAAAATGTGCCACCTCACCTCTTGAAATATTTCAATTTTTATTCCATCAATTCCTGGTGCCTTTTTGTCTGCCAATTCCTTCAATGCACTTTGGACTTCCTCCTTCAGTATCATTGGTTCTAAATCATATGCTACCTCTTGAAAGGTTGAACATTAACCATTTCCTTTTGATACAGTGACTCTGTGTATTCCTTCCATCTTCTTTTGATGCTTTCTGCATCACTCAATAGTTTGCCTAAAGAATCTTTCAATAACAAAACATTTTCTTCAGTTCTCCCATCATGAGAAATGCTGAGAGTGTTCCTCTTTTTGGTTATCTGAGTCTAGATCTTTGCACATTTTGTGGTAATATTTGGCTTTATCTTCTCGAGTAATCTTTGAAATTTTCTGTTCAGCTCTTAGACCTCCTCATTTTTTCCATTTGCTTTATTTAGCATCTCTATTCTGAAGAGCAAACATCAGTGTCTCTTCTGACATCCATTTTGACCTTTTCCTTCTTCGTTGTCTTCTTAATTAATGCCTTTCTGCTTTCTTCATGTATGATTTCTTGATGTCATCACACAACTCTTTTGGTCTTCTGTCTTTAGTGTTTAATGTATCGAATCTGTTCTTCAGATGATCTCTAAATTCAGGTGGGTTATATTCAAGGTCATATTTTGGCTCTCATGGACTTGTTTTCATTTTCTTCACCTTCAGTTTGCATTTGCATATTGATGGTCTGTTCCACAGTCTGCCCCAGGCCTTGTTTTCACTGATGATAATGAGCTTTTCCATCGTCTCTTTCTGCAGATGTAGTCAATTTGATTTCTATGTATTCCATCTGGGGAGGTCCATGTGTATAGTCCTCTCTTACACTGTCTAAAGAAGGTATTTGCAATTAACAAATCATAGCTTTTTGCAGAATTCTATCATGCGATCTCCAGCATCATTTTTATCACCAAGGCCATATTTTCCAACCACTAATCCTTCCTCTTTGCTCCCAACCTTTGCATTCCAATC
>NW_006424342.1:0-1343 GCF_000296735.1 Chrysochloris asiatica | reverse complement strand
AGAAGTGCAGCCAGAGTGCTCCTTGGAGGCCAAGATGGCTAAACTTTGTCTCTCATACCTTGGATATATTGTCAGTAGGGAACAGTTGCTGGAGAAGGATATCATGCTTAGTAAGATGGAGGGTCGGAGAAAAAGAGGAAGACCCCTAACGATATGGATCGGCCATGTGGCATCATTGATGGACTCAAATGTGGCAGTGGTAGTGAGGTTGGCCTAGGATCGGACATTGTTTAGTTATGCTGTGCATGGGGTCACTATGAGTCAGTTCGGACTCAATGGCACCTGGCAACAACAACAACAATCGAGAATTACACTGAATGTAAACAGATTAAATGCATCAGTTAAGAGATGGAGGGTGGCAGAATGGATAAGAAAGCAAGATCCTTCCATATGCTCTCTGCAAGAGGCACATCTCACACACAGAGACAAAACAGATTAGAAGTCAAAGGATGAACAAAAATATACCAAGCTAATTGCAACAATTAAAAAAGAAAACAGGAGTGGCAGTACTAATCTCTGATAAAATAAACTTTAAGGCAAAACTAGGATAATAGATAAAGATGGGCATTATCTCATGATTAAAGGGAAAATTGAACAAGATTATATAGCGATAATAAGTATCTATGTTCCTAATGAAAGAGCTCTAAAATATACAAAGCAAACTCTAATAGTTTTGAAGAAAGAAATAGATGAATCTACAATAATTATGGGCAATTTTAATAAACCACTTTAAAAAATGGCTAGAACAACCAGAAAAGAACTTGACAAAGACAAACAAGAACTAAGCAACACAATCAGCCAACTGGAATCATAGATGTATACAGAGCATTCAAACCAACAACAGCACAATACACATTCTTTCCAGTACACATGGAACATTCTCCAAAATAGACCATGTCGTAGACCACAAAACAAATCTTCATAAATTTAAAAATATCAAAAGAATATACAAAGCATCTTCTCAGATCACATTGCTATCAAATTATAAATCAACAATAAGAAGACCAATGCAATAAAGTCAAATACATGGAAACTGAATAACACCCTGCTGAAAAGCGACTGGGTAGTAGAAGAAATTAAATGTGAACTCACAAAGATCCTAGAAACAAATGAAATGGAAACACAGCATACCAAAAGCTTTGGGACATGGAGAAAGTAGTGCTGAGAGGACAATTTATTGCAATAAATGCACACATCCAAAAAGAAGAAAGAAGGAAAATTAACACATTAACACAGCATCTACAACAATCAGAAACAGACCAACAGAGGGAACCTCCAGCTACCAAAAGAAAATAAATAATAAAGATTAGAGCAGAAATAAATGAGATAGAAAACAGAAAAAC
>NW_006424341.1:0-1244 GCF_000296735.1 Chrysochloris asiatica | reverse complement strand
GGACAACTGTGAGGACACTAATTCAGGGAATACACAAACATTTTGGAAACCACACAAACAAAAGTAGACAAAATAAATGAGTGGGATATACTAAAAATTAAAAATGTAGGCACATCAAAAGACTTCACCAGAAGAGTAAAAAGGGAACCCACAGAATGGGAAAAAATCTTTTGGAATGACATAACAGACAAGGGAATCATTTCTAAAATATATAGGAAATTACGACTCAACGGCACTTAACAACAACAACAACAACTACAAGAAAAAGACAACCCAATTTAAAAGTGGGACATGAACAGACACTTCACCAAGGAAGAGATCCGGGCAGCCAACAAACATATGAAGAAATGTTCATGATCACTGGCCATTAGAGAGATGCAAATCAAAACAATGAGAGACCCATCTTCATTTCATTGCATCAGCCCTGCCTAGATAGAATGAATGCTACTCACTGGAGATTTTACTTTCCTCCAGGACCTCTGGATCTAGGTTCTCTCTTGAAAGCTTGTAAGCCAGTCACTTCTTGCCTTTGTAGCACCCCACACCCATTTTGGGTAGCCAATGTGCAAGTTGTCCATCCCTGTCTACTCTGTGTGTCGAGTGGGTGGGAATGATTCTTACTGTGAGGACTATTTCCCTCTTTTGAGCTACTGCTTCCTTAGGTGTAGGTCAAGTTCATCAAATTGTATGAGAATATATATATATAATTTTTTTCCTCTTCTTTTTACTTTTGTTTGAGCTCTGATCATCTAGTCACTGAAGCCAGGATAAGTGAGTATTATCTACACTCTGAAGTACTATAGAGCTTACAAAATAACAAACAAACAACAATGAGATATCACCTAACACCAACAATAACAGCAAAGATGAAAAATGTAGAGGACAATAAATGCTGGTGGGAATGTGGCAAGACTGGGACACTCCTGCATTGCTGGTGGGACTGCAAAATGATCCAACCTCTCTGAAAAGCAATATGGTGTTTCCTCAGAAGGTCGAAAATAGAAATACCTTATGATCCAACAATTCCTCTACTTGGTATTTACCCACAAGAAAAATGAGCCACAATCTGAGAAGATATATGCACACCAATGCTGGAGACAGCATACGCAGACCCTGGGTTGATCAGTGGCAGCCCCATTAAGCCACCTCTAAATATAATCAGTTTAATCCAGATGCTCTCCTTCCTCCTGAAAGTATATAGGAATATTAAGAACAATGTAGCGTTTTAGGTATAGATAAATGAA
>NW_006424340.1:0-1361 GCF_000296735.1 Chrysochloris asiatica | reverse complement strand
GGGAGGTCAGTCTATGATCAAAACAATTATAATGTAAAAGAAGGTAAACATGTAAGAACAGAGATCCAGATAGTGAGAACTACAGGTAGATTACAGGATAAAATAGACTGCACTAAATGGAGGGAAAAGTTCATTGATTATAAGGTAACCTCAAAGAAAATTAACACTTCACAACATACCAAGAAAATGAAAATTCAAGAAGAACATGAAAACATTAAAATAATGAGGAAACTCACAAGAAAGAACACAAAAAGCATGAATTCAACAAAGGAAGACACACAGAACAAAGAAAGCAGCAACACCAGAAAAATATAAAAAATAATAGCAGCAATTAACCCATACCTATCGATAATTACGCTGAATGTAAACTGGTTAAATGCACCTTTTAAGAGACGGAGAGTGGCGAATGGATAAGAAAACAAGATCCTTCACTATGCTGTCTGCCAGAGACACATCTCACACACAGAGACAAAAACAGATCAAAAGTCAAAGGATGGAAAAAAATATATACTAAGCTAATTGCAATAAAAACTGAACAGGTGTGGCAGTACTAATGTCTGATAAAATAAACTTTAAGGTAAAAACCAGCATAATAGATAAAGATGGACATTATCTCATAATTAGAGGGACAATTGAACAAGATGACATAACCATAGTAAATATATATGCTCCCAATGAAAGAGCTCCAAAATATATAAAGCAAACTCGAATAGATTTGAAGAAAGAAACAGACAAATCTACAAAAATAGTGGGTGATTTTAATACACTGTTTTCAAAAATGGATAGAACAACCAGAAAGAAACTTGACAAAGACACAGAAGAATTAACAACACAATCAGCCAACTGGACTTCATAGATGTGTACAGAGCATTCAACCCAACAGCAGCACAATACACATTATTTTCTAGTGCACATGGAACATTCTCCAGAATAGACCATGTCTTAGGCCAAAAAACAAATCTCCATAAATTTACAAATATAAAAATACTACAAAGCATCTTCTCAGACCACAATGCTATCAAATTAATAAGCAACTATAGGAAGACTAAGGAAATAAGTTAGATACATGGAAACTGAATAACACCCTGCTGAAAAGTGACCGGGAAGTAGAAGAAATTAAGTGTGAATTCACGAAGTTCCTATAAACAAATGAGAATGAAAACAAACATACCAAAATCTTTGGGACAAGGCAAAAGCAGTGCTGAGAGAACAATTTATTGCAAAAATGCACTCATCCAAAAAGAAGAAAGAACCAAAATTAACACATTAACACAGCATTTACAACAATTAGAAACAGACCAACAGAGGGGACCTACAGCCACCAAAAGAAAAGAAATAATAAAGATTAGAGCAGAAATAAA
>NW_006424339.1:0-1306 GCF_000296735.1 Chrysochloris asiatica | reverse complement strand
GGGATTGGAACCATGGCAATGAAATGATATAAGATGGAATGAATGTAAAACTAAAGTTCTCTCATGTAAACTTTCATATAATTCACAATAAAACATTTTAAAAATGTTGCTTACTGTGCAATATTTTATTAAATGAGTTTCTATGGGAAAGAATGCATCTTAGATTACAAGTCTAGGATTGGATGCTTTCCAGTTATCAATGAGAATTAGAGAATTACAGCTTTTGTCTTTGTTTTCAACTAAAACCATGTCATGTACAATCAACTTTTCAGGGCCAACTATCTTAGTCTTAAAGGTTGAGGTCAATATTTCCTTTGGGAGTTTTTAAAATCAAGTTTTGTTTTTGAATTCCTATTTGCAATTTTAAATTTAGGGCGTGGAACTGTAGAACAATCATTGGACTGCTAACCACATGGTCAGCAGTTCAAATCCACTGGCCAATCCTAGAAAACCTTATTCAGGATATACAGACAGAACTGACTCTATGACATTGAACAAGACTAACAACAACAAGTAGTAAGTTGTATGTTCTAACACTCATCTGTCAGTTTGTCTACTGTGGTAGCTTGTGTGCTGCTGGAAGCTATACCACTGGTATCTTAAATACCAACACAGTCAACCATGACAGGTTTCAGCAGAGCTTCCATATTAAGAAAGACAAGGAAAGCAAGGCAGAGCACTTCTGAAAGGTTAACCACTGAAAACCTTATGAACAGCAGCACAACATTGTCAGATATACTGCCAGAAGATGAGTCTCTCAGATTGGAAGGCACACAAAATACAACTGGGGAAGAGCTACTTCCTCAAAGTAGAATGAACCTTACTTAATGCCATGGATGGAGTTAAGCTTTCAAGACATTCATTTGCTGGTGAGCCACAACTCAAACTGATGAGAAAGAGGCACAAACATCCATTAATAATTTGAACATGGAATGTACAAAGTGTGAACCTAGGAAAATTGGAAACTGTCAAAAATGAAATGGAATGCATACAGATCAACATCCTAGACCATAGACAAGTTACAGCAAATGGAAGGAATGAGGAAGTAAAAGAGTTGTGCATAAAATTTCAAAGGACAGCTTGAGAAGACAAAGTCAAATATTGTAATGAAATGTGCAAGTATCTGGAGTAAGAAAACCGAAAGGGAAGAAAATGCTTAACATTTCTCAAGCTGAAAAACTGAAGAAAAATTCAAGTCTCAACTCGCAATATTGAAGGATCCTATGACATATTGTCAGGAGAGAACAGTCATTGGAGAAGGATATCATGCTTGGTAAGATGGAAGGTCAGAGAAAAAGAGGAAGAC
>NW_006424338.1:0-1303 GCF_000296735.1 Chrysochloris asiatica | reverse complement strand
TCTGTCATGTAGCTAGTACTCTCTATATGGACATGTTGGACTACTCTGCCATGTAGCTAGCTCTCAGTATATGGACACGTTAGACTCATCTGACATGTAGCTAGAACTCTGTATATGGAAATGTTGCACAAATCTGCCATGTATATAGCTCTCTGTATATGGATATGTTGGATTCATCTGCCATGTTGCTAGCTCGCTGTGCATGGATATTTTTGACTGATCTGCCATGTAGGCAACTCTCTGTATATGAACATATTGGATTTGTCTGCCACGTAGCTAGCTCTCGGTATATGGACATGTTGGACTACTCTGCCTTGTAGCTAGCTTCAGTATATGGAAATATTGCACACGTTGGACTCATCTGCATTGTACTTAGAACACTGTATATGGAAATGTTGCACAAATCTGCCATGGTTCTAGCTCTCTGTATATGGACATTTTGGACTCCTCTGCAATGAAGCTAGGTCTCTGTATATGGACATGTTGGACTGATCCGCCATGTATCCAGCTCTGTCTGTATGAACACGTTGGACTCATCTGCATTGTAGCTAGTACTCTGTATATGGACATGTTTGACTAGTCTGCCATGTAGCTAGCTCTCCACTACATATACATATGTTGGACTCATCTGCCTTGAAGCTAACTCTCAGTATGTAGCTAGCTCTCAGTATATGGACAGTTTGGACTCATCTGCCATATAGCTGGAACTCTGTATATGGAAAAGGCGCACTACTCTGCCCTGTAGCTGGCTCTCTGTATATGGACATGTTGGACTCAACAGCCATGTGTCCATCTCTCTCTGTATGAATATGTTGGACTCATCTGCCTTGTATCTAGTCCTCTATATATACAAATGTTGGACTCATTTGCCATGTAGCTTGTTCTCTCTGTATGGATATGTAGGACTAGTCAGCCTTGTAGATATCTCTCTGTGTGTGAACATATTAGACTTGTCTGCCATGTAGCCTGCTCTCTGTATATGGATGTGTTGGACTCAGTCAGCCATGTAGCCAGCTCTTTTTGTATGAACATGTTAGACTCAACTGCCTTGTAGCTAGTCCTCTATATATACACATGTTGGACTCATCAGCCATGTAGCTAGTACTCTGTTTATGGACATGTTGGACTACTCTGTCATGCAGATAGCTCTCAGTATATGCACATGTGGGACTCATCTGCCATGTAGCTGGAACTCTGTATGTGGAAATGTTGCACTAATCTGCCATGTAGATAGCTTCTGTTTATCGACATTTAGGACCCCTCTGCCCTGTATGTAGCTCTCTGTGCATGGATATGTTGGACT
>NW_006424337.1:0-1357 GCF_000296735.1 Chrysochloris asiatica | reverse complement strand
CATAGATATAGATGTAAAGACAAGTTTATTATCAAGGACATGGCTTACATTTATAGAGTCCCAGGTCCCCACAGGGAGAGAGAGAGAGCCTTTCCTGTGTGTCCATTATGTTGGATGTAGGCCATAACCCACAAGAAGCATCCCTTTAATTGATTGGCTGCTCATAATCACTCATTGTAGCGTTAACTATGCCTGTATTAGGTTTCATCACCATGGAAATAAGCGCATCCCAACTGTCAAACTTCTGGAAATCCTGTCCTAGGTAAGTTGATGCAAAACCCTAACCATTACACCTACCTTACTGTTTTTTAAATTAGATAATATAATTCTTCATTGTCCTGATATTGACAAGTGATATGTGGGTCTATTTTTACCTATTATTTTCTAACATAATCTTTAACCTTTCCTCAGCATAAGCATGGTCTAATTAAGGTTAAAATAAAATCATTTCTTAATTAAGTTCCTCTATACTTCATTTCTGGAGTCCTGGTGTGGGACTGTGGTTAATGTGCCAGTCTGCAAAGCCATTTGAACTGCAAGGTCATCAGTTCAAACTCATCAGCTGCTTCTCAGAAACCCTATGCATGGTCGCTATGGGTCGGAACCCACTCGATGGCACTTAACAACAACAACAACAACATACTTAGTTTCTGATCTTCTAAAACCAAGACTATGACCAATTCTCATGTGTACACTCCAAAGCCTACCTCAAATGAAAAATTTTAGTGTCTCAAATTTTTTGTTTTTAGACTATTTCTCCACCCCTAAAATGAGAAGTTTGTAGTTAATGTAGTACTGTTCAGGTGAAATACTTAAATTGTTTGGGTTTCTTGGACTCATTCATACATAGGTGGATTCCTGGTAGTCTTATCCAAGTAAATAACATCAAACATTTTGGACAGAGATTTTTGGGATGTTTTGTTATCATAAAAGCTAATGAATCTAAACAGAAATATGAATTACAATGAAGATTACATTTCAATCTTGTGAAAGTCTTTAAATATTTTAACCATGTATAATTTTAAAAATATAAAAAATGAAAGGAAAAGAATAATGAATATGCTAGCTGTGGCCCTATAGGATAAGCACTGGACTGTAAGGGAGGCTTGAACCATAAGGACAGTGATTTGTACTCACCGGCTGCTTCTGGGAACCCTATAGAATATACGGTTGTATGAGTTGGGGTGACTGGACGGCACTTACCAGCAACAGCAATGCACCCTTCTTGAGTTTTAATTCATGAGGAATATTGTCTCATTTATTTTGACCAAATCTCAGAAATTACATAATTGCATTGTTGTTGTTGTTATGTGCCATCGAGTCGTTTCCGACCCATAGCGACCCTGTATAGGGTTTC
>NW_006424336.1:0-1361 GCF_000296735.1 Chrysochloris asiatica | reverse complement strand
CTAAACTAATTGTCCTAGCTTAAATTCTTGATTAATTGTTTCTTCTCATTCAATTTCAATCTGAAATTGATCAAACATGCAATCAAGGTGTATTGATCATTACTGGTGATTGGAATGCAAATTTTATATTAGCATAATATATACTACATGCATAAGGAGCTCTGGTAGCGTGGTGATTATGAGTCAGGATGCTAACCTCAAGGTCAGTTTTTCGAAACTGAAGAAATATGAGGCTTTCTGTTCCAGTAACATTTTACAGTCTCAGAAACACTATGCAGTGTTGCTATGAGTCAGAACTGACTCTACGGCATACCACCACCACCACCATATGCATAATATTTACAAGTTATTTTATTTTCAACATTTTCTTTATAGGTTTTAATAATTCTTCCATTTATCTTTCTCTATAATTTAACTTTATTGTTGCTATCACCTCCTCATTTTATGTGTGTTCAATTCACAGTTTTGCAGCACTAGTAATTAATTATAAGCTATACTAATCTATCATGACTTCAGGAAATTCAGATTCCAATACAGGAAATAATATACGCATTATAATACAAAGGGTAAGGGACAATGTCACAGGGACAATAAAAAGTATAGAAAATAGCACTTCTGTTTGGAAGATATAACAGATAAAAGATTACTTAAAATATTTATTCTTTCATCTATCAAATTCAAGTAAAACGCATTTTATGAAAAAAGTTCCAATGATGAAAGTAATACATATTCATAATAACTAAGACCTTATTCCACTACTCGCCTATCAGTTTGTCATACTGTGGTGACTTGTGATAAGCTATGAATTTGGAGGCTATGCCACGAGTATTTGAAATACAAACAGGGTCACCAATGGTGGACAGGTTTCAGATGAGCTTCCAGACGAAGCCAAACTCGTAAGAAGGAATGACGAACCAGGAATGATATTGCATTCATTGTCAAAAAGAACATATCCAGATCAGTCAAGAGGTACAATGTTGTCTGTGATAGGATAATATCCATGTGCCTAAAGGGAAGACCAGTTAATACCACTAATATTCAAATTTATGCACCAACCACTAAAGTCAGTGAGGATGAAATAGAAGAATTCTACCAACATCTTCATTCTGAAATTGATCAAACATGCAATCAAGGTGTATTGATCTTTACTGGTGATTGGAATGCAAAAGTTGGGAACAAAGAGGAAGGATCAGTAGTTGGAAAATATGGCCTGGGTGATAGAAATGATGTTGGAGATTGCATGATAGAATTCTGCAAAATCAATGATTTGTTTATTTCTAATACCTTCTTTAGACAGCATAAGAGACGACTATACACATGGACCTCACCAAATGGAACACACAGATACCAAATTGACTATA
>NW_006424335.1:0-1300 GCF_000296735.1 Chrysochloris asiatica | reverse complement strand
CAATTTGTTATTCCCTGCATAGTAAACCATGTGGTCATCAGATTCAAAATGGCCAGTACCAGTCCATTTCAGCTCACTAATGCCTAAGATACTGATGTTTATACATTCCATTTCATTTTTGACAACTTCCAATTTTCTTTGATTCATACTCTGTACATTCCATGTTCTGATTATTAATGGATGTTTATAGCTGTTTCTCTTCATTTTGAGTTGTGCCCCATCAACAAATGAAGGTCCCGTAGGCTTTTCTCCCACGGGCTTTATTCCATTCGTGTCATCATGGTCAACTCTACTTTGAGGAGACAGCTCTTCCCCAGTTGCCTTTTGAGTGCCTTCCAACCTGAGGGGCTCATTTTCCAACACTATGTCTGACATTGTTTCTCTGCTATTCATTTGGATTTCAGTGACTAAATATTTGGAAGTAGTTCGTCATTCCTTCTTCCTAGTCTGTCTTTGTCTGGAAGCTCATCTGAAACCTAACCATCATGGGTGACCCTGCTATTATTTAAAATACCGGTGGCATAGCTTTCAAAATCAGAGCAACTCACAAGCCACCACAGTACTACAAACTGACAGACAAGTTGTGGAAGCTTTTATTAAAGTCAATGCTAAAGGAAAAGCCTAAAACTAAAGTGCCAATGACTATGGCACAAAAGTTACTACTAGACCCATACAATGTTCCCTAAGAAAAAGATTTACTAGTAGCATAAGTTTAGGGAACATTTCATAGTCTCATCCTATTTTGGAGAATCCCAGTGTACATTACAAAAATCTCTGAAAGATGATGTAAAAGTAAAAATTTCTATTGGAGGTACTCGTGTCAAATGTACATTCGAAGAAAGAAAAAGCTCAGGATGTAAACCATTTATTTGTTCATTAGAAGAATGTTTCAAGATGTAAACAATTTGTTCCTCAGGAAAATATGTTTATGACGGCAATCATGTATAACCAAACTGGTTGGTGCCACTCACTTGGGTAGTAACTCATTTCCTCCTGGCTGTGGGGCTGACTTTTGCATTCCAAAGGACTTCAAGCTGAAGCAATCATCAATAAGCAATCATTAACCTGTAACTTTCTTATGTTCTCTAAGTATATAAACCCCTCGCTCTGCTTGAATTGGGGAGTGCTTTGCATTTTGACTTAGTGTTGACCAACTCAGATTTTATTGGTGTCTCCAACTTATAGTGACTCTGTATAGAGTTTCTGAGGATATAAATCTTTACAGGAGCAGAAAGTCTTATCTTTCTTCCTCAGAGTGATGGTAGATTTGAACTACTAATCTTGTGGTTAACAGTCTATC
>NW_006424334.1:0-1361 GCF_000296735.1 Chrysochloris asiatica | reverse complement strand
CACCCCCACCCCTGGAGGGTTCTACTATGCATGCACACAGATCTCCTCAAATTTAAAGTGACAGTTTCTACTTAAAACCAAATGGCAGTACAAAACAGTCACAGCCAGCCCTGAACTGTATATAACTAGGAAAGAAGCCTGAACAGGGATTGTGGAATGGGACAGGCAGATGAAAAAGGAAATAGGCCAAAAATTAAATGCAGAGTTACATCACAATGACCAACAGTGACATCTTGAAATTTCTCAGGAAGAACAGTGAAAAAGGAAGCCCATCTCCTGACCACATCTACCTAGAAGCAACCAGAAAGCATAAAAAATGCCCAAATAAACACCCACCTAAGTACCAAGGCCATAGATAACTCCTGTATATGCCCAAAAAACAGAAATAGATGACCATATCAGCACATGCCCAGAAACGAGATAAAGTGATTGAGGCAAATGAGCTGGAAGTAGACCTACACTCCATACTAGAAGATGGGCAGGCTTTGGAAATACCTGAGAAAGAATTCAGAAAAATGATTATGAAATGTATCAAACACTGTACAATGGAGTTGAGAGAAATATGGAATAAGTCAGGAAAGCATTACAAGAACAATAAAATAAGATAGACACAGCATTGGAAACAATTCAAAACCTACAGAAAGAGGTCCAAATGATTAATAGGATATCAGAAATGGACAATACAATCAAAGGACAAAGGAGTAGAATTGAAGAGATAGAAACCAGACCTAGTGAGCTAGAAGATAAATCTCTCAACACTACTAAGATAAAAGTTGTTGTTGTTGTTGTTGTCAAGTGCCGTTGAGTCGATTCCGACCCATAGCGACCCTGTATAGGGTTTCCAAGGAGCAGCTGGTGGGCTTGAACCGACGACCTTGCAGTTCAAACGGCTTTGCAGTCTGGCGCATTAACCCACAGCACCACAAGATAGAAGAGCAAACACAAAAAGGATAAAAAAAAAAAAAAAAAAAAATCTGAAGAATGCCTAAGATTCATGTTGGACAACATGAAGAGGAATAACTTAAGAATTATCGACATTCTGGAAAAGGAAGAATCCTTTTCAAGTCCACAGAGGTGATAGATGAAGAGCTGCTGGAAGAAAATTTCCCTTACATCCTGAAAAGCAAAAAGATAAACATTCAAGATGCTCAATGAACCCCAGGATGGATAGACCCTAAAAGACAATCACCAAGACATATCATAATCAAGCTCTCCAAAATCAAAGATAAGGACAGAATCCTGAAAACAGCTAGGGAAAAGAGAAGTGTAACATACAAAGGCAAGCACTTCAGATTAAGTTCGGATCTCTCAACAGAAACCATGCAGGCAAGAAGGCAATGCGGAGACACACATAAAAACCT
>NW_006424333.1:0-1313 GCF_000296735.1 Chrysochloris asiatica | reverse complement strand
CCCTGTCTTGCTGTATAGCTCTTGCTAAGACTTCCAGCACAATATTGAATAGGAGTTGTGACAATGGGCATCCTTGTCTGGTTCCTGTTTGCAGAGGGAAAGCTTTCAATTTCTCTCCATTGAGAGTAATGTAGGCTGTTGGTTTTGTATATATGCTCTTAATTATGTTGAGGAATTTCCCTTTGAATCCTACTGTGTTGAGGGTTTTTATCAGGAATGGATGTTGCATTTTGTCAAATGTCTTTTCTGCATCAATCAATATGATCATGTGGGTTTTTTGTTTTTCCTTATTTATATGATGGATAACGTTGATTGTTTTTCTAATGTTGAACCATCCTTGCATCCTTGATTTGAATCCCACTTCATCTTTTTGATGTGTTGCTGGATTCTGTTGACTAGGATTTTGTTGAGAATTTTTGCATCTATGTTCATGAGGGATCTTGGTCTCTAATTTTCTTTCTTAGTGATGACCTTCCTTGGTTTTGGTATGAGGGTTATGCTTGCTTCATGAAATGTATAAGGAAGTTTTCCATCCTCCACTATATTCTGGAATCATTTCAGTAGAATTGGTGACAGCTCATCCCTGAATGTTTGGTAGAACTCACCAGTGAAAGTATCTAGGCCTGGACTTCTTTTGATTGGGAGTTTTTTTGTGACCTGATCATTTCTTATTTTTTTATGGGTCTGTTCAGGTTTTCTACTTCACTCTTTGTAAGTTTAGGTAGGTCATGTTTTTCTAAAAATGTATCCATCTCTTCTAAGTTTTCAAATTTGTTGGAGTAAAACTTTTCCTAGTATTCTGTTATTATCCTTTTGATTTCCTTTGGTTCCATTGTAAAATCACTCATGTGATTTCTAATGTACATTGTTTGTGTCTTCTCCCTCTTTTCTTTTGTTAGGTTTGCCAATGGTCTGTCAATTTGGTAAATCCTTTCAAAGAATCAGCCTCTTAACCTGTTTATTGTTTCTATAGTTTTCCTGTTTTCTATCTCATTTATTTCTGCTCTAATATTTATTATTTCTTTTCTTTTGGTGGCTATAGGTTTCCTCTGTTGGTCTGCTTCTAATTGTTGTAGATGCTGTGTTAATGTTTTAATTTTGGTTCTTTCTTCTTTTTGGATATGTGCGTTTATTGCAATAAATTGTCTTCTCAGCACCACTTTCACCGTGTTTCCAAGATTTTGGTATATTGTGTTTTCATTCTTGTTTGTTTCTAGGAACTTTGTGAGTTCACATTTACTTTTCTTCTACTACCCAATCGCTTTTGAGCAGGGTGTTATTCAGTTTCCATGTATTTGACTTTATTTCCTTGG
>NW_006424332.1:0-1362 GCF_000296735.1 Chrysochloris asiatica | reverse complement strand
AAAGGCAAGAAGTGACTGGCTTACAAGCTTTCAAGAGGGAACCTAGATCCAGAGGGTGTGGAGGAAGGAAGACTTTTCACTGAGTAGTAGCCAATCTGTCTAGGCGGGGCTGATGAAAGGAGATAGCGATAGGTTCCTTGTGGTACAATAGTGAATTATTGTTATCAGGACTGACTGCAAGGGTTGGGAATGTAAGGGTGGATGTTTTGTAGCAAAAGGAGGGGAGTGGTTGACTTTGCAGTCCAGGAGCAGACGTCCCCGGACCATCAAGGGAGAAGAGCAGAGTGTGGGACCCTACCCTGAGAGACAGTGATGCCAGAGATGGAGGCGGAGGCAGAGACGATGACATGGAGAGATGGAGCAAGTGGGGACTCTAGACCCAGAGAGGGAGAGGGGCTTTGTGCTGACGACTGGGGGCAGGCTTGCAGGGTATAACCCTTTGGTTGGTTGATGATTCATGGAGGGGATTGTAACCACGACAATGAAACGATATATGATAGGATGAATGTAAAGCTAATGGTCTCCCTTGCAAACTATCACATAATTCACAATAAAACATTAAAAAAACCACAAAACTTTTTCTCAGACTCTGGTCTTTTCTTGGATGATATAAGCACCTATCACGTCTCTTCCTTTAAAGAGGCAATGGCCCTTCCAAGACTAAGATTCAAAGGAAATACGCACTCTGATTGGTGACCACACGCATCGCTGATAGGGGAAAGTGGGGTAAAAGCAGCAATGAAGTGGCAAGCTAAGCCCTACAATGTTCGGTGGGCTTCTGTGGACCCAGATGGGGACCTGGTTGGCCAGCAGTGTGGGGAGACCTGGGGACTCTTGAGCCCAGAGTCAGCGGCGTGACCACAGAGGACTAGAGTGGTAAGTGAAGCTACCAGCTGATAGGAAGAGAGGGCATACGCACAAGAACACCCACACCTGCAGATAGTACCCACGTGACCTGACCTCGATGAATGGATGATCAGAACTCAACCAGGAGAAGAAAGAAGAGGTAAAAAAAAAAGGGTGATCTGATATAATTTTTTTTTTAATTTAAGGTTTTTATTGTGGATTGAAAGTTTACAGGGCACATCATCAGTTTCACATTCAACCACTTATATAACTTGTTTCATTACATTGATTATAATCCCCTCCATATACCACCAGTTAACAATGTTTCTCTCTAGATCTGATACAATTTGATGAACTTGGCCTACACCTATGGATGCAGTAACCCAAAAGAGGGAACAAATCCTTACAGCAAGAAACATTTCCACCCCGTCCACACACACAGTAGACAGAGATGGGCAACTTGGACATTGGATACCCAAATGGAGAGGGAGGGACTACAAAGGCAAGAAGTCACTG
>NW_006424331.1:0-1362 GCF_000296735.1 Chrysochloris asiatica | reverse complement strand
TGGCATACTAGTCCAACATGGCTATATACAGGGTACTAGCTACTGGAAGATGATTCCAACATGTCCATATACTGAGAGCCAGCTACATGGCAGACAAGTCCAATATGTTCATATACAGAGAGCTACTTGCTTGGCAAATCAGTCCAACGTATCCATGTACATGGAGCTAGCTACATGGCAAACGAGTCCAAAATGTCCAAATACTGAGAGCTATCTACATTGCAGGGTAGTGCAACATTTCCATATACAGAGTTCTAGTTACAAGGCAATTGAGTCCAACTTGTCTATATACAGAGAGCTAGCTACAAGTCACGATCATGCAACATTACCATATAGAGTTCTAGCTAAAAGGCAGATGAGTCTAACTTGTTTGTATACAGAGAGCTAGCTACATGACACGGTACTGATACATTTCCATATACAGAGTTCTCGCTACATGGTACATATGTCCAACTTTTCCATATACTGAGAGCTAGCTACATGTCAGACCTGTCCAAAATGTCCATATACAGAGAGCAAGCTACATGGCTGGGTAGTGCAACGTTTCCATATACAGTGTTCTAGATACAAGGACGATGAGTCCAACTTGTCTATTTACAGAGAGCTAGATACATGGCAGAGTTGTGCAATATGTCTATATACAGGGTACTAGCTACATGGAAGATGAGCCCAACATGTCCATATACTGAGAGCTACCTACCTGGCAGACAAATCAAACATGTTCATTTAAAGAGAGCTACCTACTTGGCAAATCAGTCCAACATATCCATGTACTGAGACCTAGCCACATGGCAGATGAGTCCAACATGTTCATATACAGAGAACTAGCTACATGGCAGAGTAGAATAACATGTATATATGCAGGGTATGAGCTACATGGCAGATGAGTCCAACATGTGCATATACTGAGAGCTAGCTACATGGTAGACAATTCTAATATGTTGATAGACAGAAAGCTCAGCTACAAGGCAGGGTAGTGCAACATTTGCATATACAGAGTTCTAGGTACATGGCAAATGATCCAACTTGTCCAAATACTGAGAGCTAGCTACATGGTAAAATAGTCCAACATGTCCATATACAAGGCACAGACAAATCCAACATGTTCATTTAAAGAGAGCTACCTACTTGGCAAATCAGTCCAACATATCCATGTACTGAGACCTAGCCACATGGCAGATGAGCCCAACATGTCTATATACAGAGAGCTAGCAACATGGCAGAGTACTGCAACATGTCCATATACAGGGTACTAGCTACATGACAGATGAGTCCAACATGTCCATATACTGAGAGCTAGCTACATGGCAGGGTAGTGCAACATTTTCATATACAGGGTTCTAGCTACAAGGCAGATGAGTC
>NW_006424330.1:0-1362 GCF_000296735.1 Chrysochloris asiatica | reverse complement strand
CTGACCTTAAGGTTCGCAGCCCGATTCGTAACCACTACGCTACCAGAGCTCCTTAACCGTGAAGTTTAGAAGATCTTAATTGTCCACATCAGGAAACTTAAGAGAAAAAGAGAGTGTCAGTAAGTTTATATCAAGACCCCGATATAAACCGGGACTGTCTACAGCAAGCTAGAACATAGGTTAATTGCCTACTTCTTAACTCAGCTTCCTTTGTTTTACTGGTGTGCGTCATCAGTTCCATCAGTTAAAAACAAACCTCAGGTTTATACATGAATGTTTAGTTAAGTATCACAAAGTACTTCTGTCTGTGAGTGACATACTTATTTTTTCTTGTGAGTTGGAGGGCATGTATGTCAGATGGTATGATAGTGTACTACCACTGAAGTCAGCGTCGGCTTCCTATCTCAGCCTCATTAGTGGTGGAACCTGAATGTAATTATTATGCCTAGTCTAGTGTGCATCAGAATCACCTGAGTGACTTATTAAAACAGATTGTTGGGCTCCAGAATTGAGTCAGAAATCTAGGGTTGAGGCCTAAGAATTTACATTTCTTTTAAGGTGCTTCTGGTGATGTTGCTGCTACATCTAGTGTAAGAGCCACATGTAAAGACTATTCAAACTAAATTATTCAGAAAGAACAGGTTTCCATGCTTAATATGTGACAAAAACTGGAGGAGGAGTAGCAGTTGGTCTTGAAAACCCATAACCCTAAGTAACTTGGGCATTTTCTGTATAAGTATTTCTACATTAGGTAAGCCGTAGTAAACAGAGAGATGTGTTAATGATTGGATACTAGCTTAAGAACCTGCATAATGCTCACTTTGAAATAGTTGCTTGATGGGAAGGACCACAACTGCTTAAGTAACTGGATTGAATAAGCTAGGAAATGACTTATTTGTATTTTTGTTGTTAAGTGCAGTCAAGTCATTTCTAACTCAGCCACCCTACATATAGTTTCCAAGGCTGTATATCTTTGTTGGAACAGAAAGCCTTATCTTTTTCCTGCATAGTGGCTGGTGGGCTCAAACTACTGCCAACCTTGTGGTTCACAGTCTTGTGTTGAACTTTTTTTACTCTTCACCCAAGTTAATTTATTTCCTCTTTGAAGTTGTGAGCATAATCTAATATGGAATTATGTGCATTGTCAGTTTGGTCTCTACCGTTGGATGAGTGACAATTGGGTGCTCCAGCAAACAAGGGAATTTTATTTCTCAGCATAAACTCCAAGCTCAGTACTTTTGTATGTGATGATATCAGCCAGTTCACCCATTTGAATTTCATTAGCTGTTTAAATGTCTTAATGCTGACTGTTCTTGTTAAGTACCATCAAGTCGATTCCAACACATAGCAATATGTAGAGTT
>NW_006424329.1:0-1362 GCF_000296735.1 Chrysochloris asiatica | reverse complement strand
TTCATGTGGTCTCTAAATTCAGGTATGTTCAAAGTCACATTTTAGCTTTTGTAGGCTTGTTTTTAGTTTTCTTCAGTTTCAGCCTGAACTTGCATATGAGCAGTTAATGGTCTGTTCAACAGTCAGCCCCCTGTTCTTGTGTTGGTGGACTATATTGATGTTTTCCACTGTTGCTTCCAATAGATGTTGTTGTTGTTATGTGCCGTGGAGTCAGTTCCGACTCATAGCTACCCTGTATGGGGTTTCCAAGGTTGTAAATCTTTATGGGAGCAGAAAGCCTCATCTTTCTCCCATGTATTAGCAATGAATAAGTCATTGGTCTTGCAAAATTTGATCATGTGATCTTCAGCATCATTTCTATCATCAGGGCCTTGTTTTCCAACTTCTGACCCTTCCTTTTTTTCTCCAGACTTTGCATTCCAATCACCAGTAATTATCAATCCATCTTGATTGCTTGTTGATTAATTTCAGACTAAAGAAATAGGCAGAATTTTTCAATTTCATCATCACTGGCTTTAGTGATTGGTGCATAAATTTGAATAATGTTGTTGTTAGGTGCCATTGAGTGGGTACCAACTCATAGTGACACTATGCACAACAGAGCAAAACACTGCCTGGTCCTGGGCCAACTTCACAATTGTTGCCACGCTTGAGCCCACTGATGCTGCCACTTTGCCAATACATCTCACTGGGGGTTTTCCTCTTTTTTCCTGACCCTCCACCTTACCAAATATGATATCCTTCTCAAGTGACTGGTCCCTCTTGACAATATGCCCGAAGCATGAGAGATGAAGTCTGGCCATCCTGGCCTCCAAGGAGCACTCTGGCTGCTCTTCTTCTAACACAGATCTGTTTGTTCTTTTGTTCCATGGTACTTTCAATATTCTCTTCCAAAACCACAACTCAAAAGCATCAATTCTTCTATGTTCTTCCTTATTCACTGTCTAGCTTTGTATGCATATGAGGTTTTTGAAAATACCATGGCTTGGGTCAGGTGTACCTTAGTCCTCAAGCTGACATCTTTGCTCTTCAACACTTTAAAAAAGTCTCGTGCACCGGATTTGCCTAGCACAATATGTCACTTGATTTCTTGACTGCTTCTTCCGTGAGTTTTGATAGTTGATCCAAGAAGAATGAAGTCCTTGACAACTTCAATCTTTTCTCCGTTGATAAGAATGTTATTTGCTGGTCCAGTGGTGAGGATTTTTGTTTTCTTGACATTGAGATGCAATCCATACTGAAGGCTGTGGTCTTTGCTCTTCATTAGTAAGTATTTTAAGTCCTCTTCACTTTCAGCAAGCAAGGTTGTATTAGCTGCACATCGCAAGTTGTTAATGAGTCTTCCTCCAACCCTGATACCAC
>NW_006424328.1:0-1360 GCF_000296735.1 Chrysochloris asiatica | reverse complement strand
ATGCACGGAAGTGATTGTAACCATGGCAATTAAATGATATACGATAGAATGAATGTAAAACTAATGTTCTCCAATGTAAACTATCATATAATTCACAATAAAACATAAAAAAAAATCAATCTACACTAATAAAGGCAGCTCTGAAAAGAAAAACAATGTCATTTACAGTAGCCACCAAAATACGAAATAGTTAAGAATAAATCTAACCAGACCCCCCCAAAAAAAGACCTATATAAACAAACTACAAACACAAGAAACCAAAAGAGATCTTAAAAAATGGGAAAATATACCATGCTCATAGATAGGAAGACTTAACATCATGAAAATGTCAATATTACCCAAAGCAATCTACAGCTATAACGCAATCCCAATCCAGATACCAACAACATTCTTTAAAGAGATGACAAAAATGATCACGAACTTTAGATGGAAGGGAAAGAGACCTCAGATACGCAAAGCACTGCTTAAAAAGAAAAACAAAGTTGGAGGCCACTCATTCCCTCATTTCAAAATTTACTACATGGCAACAGTGTCAAAAAAGCTTGGTATTGGTACAATGAAAGATACATATAACAATGGAAGAAAATAAAGAACCCAGAGTAAATCCATCTACATACAGTCAACTGATCTTTGACAAAAGGCCAAAATACATTATATGGGGACAAGATAGTCACTTCAAAAAAATGGTGCTGGCAAAACTGGAAATCAATTTGCAAGTGAATAATACGAAACAAGACCCATATCTCATACCATATACCCAAAATAACTCAACATGGATTAAAGGTCTAAATGTAAATCCCCAAACTAGAAAGCGCATCAGTGAAAAAATAGGGACAAACTTAAGGGCTCTAATGCATGTCATACTTAGACAATCAAACATACCAAAAACACACAAACAATAGAGGACAAAAGAGATGACTGGGACATACTAAAAATTAGAAACTTATGCACAGCAAAATATCTCACCAAAAGAGTAAAAAGGGAGCCTATAGACTGGGGAAAAAAATTTTGCAACAACATATCAGACAAGGGACTACTTTGTAAAATTTATAGGAAGCCAATAGTGGACAAATCTACAACAAAAAGACAAATTACCCAATTGAAAAATGGGAACTGGACATGAACAGATACTTCACTAAGGAAGACATTCAAGCAAGCAACAAACATATGAAAATATGTTCATGATCATTAGCCATTAGAGAGATGCTAAAGAAAACAATATATCATCTCACACCAACTGTAACCGTGAAGTTCAAAAAAGCAGAGGACAACAAATTCTGGTGAGGGTGTAGAGAGACTGGGATGCTCCTACATTGATGGTGGGACTGTAAAATGGTCCAACCACTCTGGAAAACAGTAT
>NW_006424327.1:0-1362 GCF_000296735.1 Chrysochloris asiatica | reverse complement strand
CTCTTGATAATATGTCTGAAGTGTGAGAGACAAAGTCTGGCCATCTTGCCCTTTAAGGAGCATTCTACTTGTAATTCTTCCAATTCAAATTTCCTAATTTGTCCGACAGCCCATAGCACTTTTAATATTCTTCTCCAACACCATAACTGTAAGGTATCAATTCTTTTATGGTCTTCCTTATTCACTGTCCAACTTTCACATGCATATGAAGCTATTGAAAATACCATGACTAACATCCAGCACACCTTAGTGCTCCAACTGACATCTTTGGTCTTTCTGCAAACAGATTGTATCATTTGCATATTGCAGGTTGGTAATGAGTCTTCTTCCAATCCTGATGTTCTTCTACGTATAGTCCAGCTTCTCAGATTATCTGCTCAGCATACTGATTGAATAAATATGGTGAATGAATACAACCCTGGCACATGCCTTTCCTGATTTTAAACTATTCAGTATTTCCTTTTCTGTTCACACAACTGCTTCTTGGTCTATGTATAGATTCTTCATGAGCAGAATTAAGTGTTCCGGAATACTCATTCTCTGTGATGGTGTCCATAGCTTATCATGATCCACACATTTGAAAGCTTTACATAGTTTTACATAGTTAATAAAACACAGGTAAACATCTTTCTGGTATTCTCTGCTTTCAGTGAAGATCCATCTGATGCCAGTAATGCTATCCCTTACTCCACATCCTCTTCTGAATCCATCTTTGAGCTCTGGTTGTTCCCTGTCAATGTACTGGGGCAGGCATTTTTTGAATTATCTTTAGCAAAATGTTACTTGCATGTAATATTAATGATATTGTACAATGATATCCACATTCCATTGGGTCACTTCTCTTAGGAATGAACACAAATGTGGATCTCTGCCAATCATTTGGCCAAGTAGCTAGCTGTCTTCCAAATTTCTTGGCATAGATGAGTGAGTGCCTCCAGTGTTTCATCAATTTGTTGAAAGATTGCAATTTGTATTCCATCAATTCCCAGAGCCTTGTTCTTTGCCAAGCAATGCTGTCAGTGCACCTTGGACTTTTTCCATCAGTACCAGTGGTCCTTGATCACATACTACCCCTTGAAATGCTTGAACATTGATCATTTCTTTTTGGTTCAATGACTTTGGGTATTCCTTCCATCTTATTTTGATGCTTTCTGCATCATTCAATTTTTCTTAAGGTTTTTATATTGTGGATTGAGTAAAAGTGTAAAGAGCAGATCATCAGTTTCGCATTCATCAAATCATGCACCTTATTTCATTACAATGATTGTAATCCCCTCCATGTATCATCAGTTAACAGTATTTCTCTATTCACTTTAGCTCTTTTTAAAACAAACAACAACAACAAAACAAAACAAAAAAAAC
>NW_006424326.1:0-1362 GCF_000296735.1 Chrysochloris asiatica | reverse complement strand
TCCTCTGAGTGGAGGCAGCCAGACACCACACCCATCTCTCCTGACCGGACTCAAAAGGAGAGGTAGAACCAGAGAAACCAGCCAAGACTTCTGGAACAGGTCACCTGATCCCTTCTAGCGTGGAAATCATATTCTGCTCAGAACATGGAGAGACTGATGTGAAAAGCAGTTAGAGAAAAAAGCGAACTAGACCCTGGGAAGTCCTTCTAGCCATCCTGTCAGCTGTCAAGTTAGCCAGACTCAACTTGGTCACAACGGGACTCTCATAAGACATTATTCCTTTCAACGGGATGAAAAACAGTTGGGCCTATTTAGCTCAGAGTATAATAAATGTACCTGATTTGTTTTTCCTTTCGGGAGGTATCCAGAAGCATCTGTAAAGATTACTGAGGGCTGGAACAAGAAATTATCCCAAGCCCAGCAACCAAGGTAAAAGGAGTCCCCACCTGGATTCACCACAGCAGACTGAAGAAAGCCTCGTCTCCATGAGAAGCTGAAACTGACCCTATGAGCACTCATAAGGTAACACTGAGACGTACAACCCGCCTTGCTTTAGCTACAAACCGGGAGCTGGCTGATCTATGCATGGCCAAAGCATGAGAATGTCTGCTGTGGGATTCATTTTAATTAGACTTTGGGGTGTGGGAAAGGGAGAAATCTGTGTAATCTACACACCTACACCGCCAAGGTGGGCCAAACAGTAACCACACTACTCTTCTATAGGTGCTATAAAGGAGAGGGCACCCTCCTAGGTAACTGAATCTATAACCAATGGAACTGAGGTGGCCCAGACCCAGATACTAAATGCCATCTATCGAAATAGATTAGCCCTAAACTACTTACTGGCTGCAGAGGGAGGAGGGGCATGTGAGAAGGTTAATTTTGCTAACTGTTGAATACAAGTAGATGACCAGAATCTGGTAGTAGAAGACCTTGTAAAAATGCAGAAAGTTGCCCATGTCCCTGTACAAACCTGGAGTGGGTGGAACCCACAGAGCCTATGGGGAGGGTAGTTCTTCACCCTTACAGGGTTCAAGACCCTCGTGGGTGGGGTTCTGTTTTATTTGGAATTTACTTAATCAGTCCATGCTTCCTCCCACTAGCAATCAGGGCCATGGGAACTGCCATTAAAACTAATCAGTCGAAAGAGGTACCAACAATCCAAATCAATACCAAAATAACATTCCTTAGGCAACATTTAGATGATGCCCCTGGGAAAAAGGTCCCAATAGGCATCAAAGGAGGGAGGGAATGAACAGGAAAAGGTCATTGCCCTCTCCAGCCCAGGAGGCAAGTTAAAATGCTAATCAGGTCACCAATGGGACCAATCCCCCTGGTTTCCCCCCTGCCCTCAAACAGGTA
>NW_006424325.1:0-1362 GCF_000296735.1 Chrysochloris asiatica | reverse complement strand
GGCTGTAAATCTTTACGGGAGCAGAAAGCCTCATCTTTCTCCCGCAGAACAGCTGGTAGTTTCGAACTGCTGACCTTAAGGTTCGCAGCCCAATTTGTAACCACTACGCGTTCTGACTCCATGGCACATAACCACCACCACCACCAGGATTACCTTTGAAGTCCTGATGTGACATGGTTGCTTAAGCACTCAACCAAAAGGTCGGTTTGAACTGCAAGATTGGTGGTTCAAACTCACCTTGGAAACCAAGTATAGGGTCAATATGAGTTGGAACTGACTCGACAGCACTTAACAACAACAGGGTTACCTTTGAGTAATAACTCCTAGTGGCAATGTGTCAAATCCAGTCCCTTGATGTGGATTGGACTCACTCAGAGGTTTCTATAGTTTCCAGCAGGAGCAGGCTGAAGCTAGCCTCTGAGGCTGCACTTGACCTCCTTGCTGTCCCACTTTCCCCGTTCTCTTTTTTACTCCCTCTCTGGTTCCCCCTGGAAGCATTTCTGTCATAAATCACCTGAACCCTAACCATCCTCTCAGGTCTGCTTCTGGGGAACTAACCTGAGACAATATATCTTCTGGTTCCCTTTATAGTCCCCAGGTCCTAGCAATGACAAATGGATTTTATTAAAACTGGGAGCTGAAAGTTTATAGACACTTCTACCAGAAGACAAGACACAGATAGATGGAGATGAAGATGGGAGAGAGGCAGGGAAAGAGAGAGAAAAGAAAAATAGAGAATAAGGAAAAAAAGAAAATATATAGATGACTATATTCAGTAGTATGGTGCTGCAGGATAAAGCACTAAACCACAAGGTAGGTTTGAACCGAAAGGTTGGTGGTTCAAACTCACCAGCCACTCCTTGAAAACCCTACACAGGGTCTCTATGAGATGGAATCCAATCAATGGTACTTAACAACAACAACAACCTCACATTCTATATAAGGTATTTGGAACCAAAATAATCTTTAAATTTTGGCACTTTATAAATAACAATGTTTATGTCTATTTGAGACACAGCTTACAATGAACTGAGACATGCTGTAGTGTTGTCTCCTTCAAGGACTCTTCAAGCCTTTATTCTGTGAATATGTGTAGCAAATAAAGTTAGTTCTATGCCCAGATTCTCTCAGATCTCGCATTAACAATTGTTGTTTCCCCATTAGAGGAATGCTTGCTGACTCCTGGAACCTTCTTCACCAGGACTGAGATCCAGAAGGACTAGATATTTACACTCCCTAGTATTACCGTCTCATAGCGACCCTGCAAGGGTTTCTGAGGCTGTAAATCTTTACGGGAGCAGAAAGCCTCATCTTTCTCCCGCAGAACAGCTGGTAGTTTCGAACTGCTGACCTTAAGGTTCG
>NW_006424324.1:0-1362 GCF_000296735.1 Chrysochloris asiatica | reverse complement strand
GAAGTGACTGGCTTACAAGCTTTCAAGAGGGAGCCTAGTTTCAGAGGGTGCGGGGAAAGGTAGACTCTTCACTGAGTGATTTCCAACCTGTCTAGACAACACTGGTGAAAGGAGATGGGGATAAGACTCTTGGGGTTCAATAGTGATGAATTGCTATCAGGATTGATTGTGAGTGTTGCAAATGTAAAGGTAAACATTTTGTAACAAAAGGAGGGGAGTGGTTGACTTTGCAGTCCTGGAGCGGAGGACCCTGGAACCATCAAGGGATAAGAATGAAATGAGGGACCCTATCCAAAGAAGCAGTGACATCAGAGATGGACACAGAGATGGTGACGTGGAGAGATGGAGAAGCTGGGGGTCCTGTACTCAGGGAGGGAGAGGGGCTGTGTGCTGATGGCTGGGAGACAGGCTTGTGGGGTGTGCCCTTTGGTTTTTAAATGGTTATGTATTCCTGAGTGCTTTGGTGTACATCCAAAAACAAAACAAAAAAACAGTGGGAATGGAAGCAAATACTGTTGAATGATGATGCATGGAGGGCATTGTAATCATTGCAATGAACCAAAATACAATAGGATGAATACAAAGCTGATGTTCTCCCATGTAAACTATCACTCAATGCACAATATAAACTGAAAAAAAGAGAGAGAGAGAGAATATATACAGAGAGAAAAAAAAAAAATGAGTGGTCATTTAAGGTGCAACTATTGGTGTTTACCTGTGTGGAGGAAAGAAGAGTGATAAAAACTGAAGACTCTTGGAAACAATTAGTCCAATGTATTAATAGATTGTGTAAATATCTGTTTCCTGATCCTAAGACCAAAAGAACTAGATGGTGCCTGGCTACCATTACCAACTGCTCTCAAAGGGGTCAAACTAGAAGGTCTTAGAGTGGGAATAGATGTGAACCCAAACTCAAAATCATAAAAAAGACCAAGTTTACAGGTCAGATAGAGATTGGTGGAATCCCAAGACTACAGGTCTTGGTCACCCATAAGGTCTGGAAATGATCTCACCACTATGACTCAATTTTCAGCCAATCTATAGATAGGTATATGCTGTTGTTAAATGCTGGTGAGTAGGTTGCAACCTTCAATCCTGATGCCACATTTTTCTTCATAAAGTTTATAAATTTGTGGGATGACATCAAGAACATCATACATGAAGAAAGCAAAAGTCATTAAGAAGACAAGAAAGAAGGAAAAGATCAAAATGGATGTCAGAAGAGACACTGAAATTTGCTCTGCAGAGTAGAGATGCTAAAGCAAATGGAAGAAAGAGGAGGTCCAAGAGCTGAACAGAAAATTTCAAAGATCAGCTCGAGAAGATAAAGCCAAATATTACAACAAAATGTGCAAAGATCTG
>NW_006424323.1:0-1363 GCF_000296735.1 Chrysochloris asiatica | reverse complement strand
TTGAACATACAGGCTGGTGATTCAATCCCACCAGCTGCTTCTCAGAAACCCTATACAGGGTCACAATGAGTTGGAAATGACTCTATAGCACTTACCAACAACAACAATTAAAGCCTAGCAGGTTCCAATAGTGCTATATATGTATTTTGGTGGTTGTTGTTATTGTTGGGGATGTGTGTTCTGGGTAAATTCCTAGACATAGGACAAATCAGTAGAAAGACAAGTGAATATATAATTTAGTTAATATATTCAAATTTCCTTCAAAAATAGTTATACAGATTTGTATTCTTACCACCTATATATAAAAGCTCCTATTTTCCAACAGCCTTGCCACCAATTATACTATTATACTTTTTAATATTTATTAATCTGATAGATAAGAAGTACTTTAATTTTTATTTCTCTAATCACGACTGAGGTGGAAACTATCATATGTTAAGGGCCATTTCAATATATTTTCAAATTAATAAAGAAATGTCTAAAGTATTCCATTTTATATTAGAAAATAACCAATTTTAATCAACTGTGGATTGGATGTCTTGGGTAGTAGAGTAATACACGAGAGAGATAGAAGTTAAATAATTGGGAAAGAAGAAACAATGCCATTATTATTCATAACTACTGTGATTGTCTATGTCGAATAAAAAAAAATCAGTAATAATATATTAGAACTGAAATGGTTTAATGATGTTTCTGGTTGCAAAAGCAAATGCACCCACATGCATATACATATCCATATCCACACACACCCAAACATAGATCACATAGCTATATATACACGGAGTCCTGGTGTACCAATGCAGTTTAATGCACTGGACTACAAAGACATTTGAACTGCAAGATTTGCAGTTCAGTCTCACCAGCCACTCCTCAGAAAGCCTATACAGGGTCACTATGGGTCAGAACCAACTCGCTGGAACTTAACAGCATCAAAAGTATATACACACAAACACATAAACCTATATCTACACCTACCTATATACATATACACACACACCCCTAAACATACACACACATTATACATATATCATTGTTGTTTTGTTTGCCATCGAATCAGTTCCAACACATAACAACCTTGTATTGCGTTTCCTAGAGTATTTATCCTACAATACACACCACGTTTCATATATTCATATATAGAACTATGTATACATATGTTGTTGTTGTTAAGTGCCATCAAGTCGGTTCCAAACCATAATGACCCTGTTTAGGGTTCAGTGTCACACCAGGACACACACTCTCTCTCTCTCCCTCTCTATCTATCTATCATCTATCATCTATCATCTATCTATCTATCTATCTATTATCTATTATCTATCTATCTATCTATCTATCTATCTATCTATCTATCTATCTATCTATC
>NW_006424322.1:0-1321 GCF_000296735.1 Chrysochloris asiatica | reverse complement strand
TTTACGTGGGATGAGTGGGACAGAGGTAAAGAGTAATGTATGCTCATCCTTGGAACAACAGGGCTCTGTTATACAAGGTTTGAGACATGGTTTGAATGGGTAAAAGAGCGGAAATAATATTAAGATGCTTGAATGTCTTATGAATCTTAGTTTCCTTGCTTACTACTGTAAAATAGTCACTTGAGGGGGAGAGAAAGAAATAACCAGAAACATCACCATAGAAAGCCTGTAAGTCCATCTTCAGGCTATAATTGATTGGAATACCTAAACTGGGGCCAGAACTTGACTAGTGAAAGAGGGTTCCTGTGGAGCCTTTGCATCGCCTAAGACCATAGGTGGAATCCTGATCCCCATCCAGAATTTTCTGAGATGGGAAATTTCCACTGGAAAAGACAAGCAGACCAGCCTGGAGCAGCTAGAGAAACAAAACATACTTCTTGAAAGAAAGCCTGAGGGAAAATCAGAAACAATAATGGCAATCTGATGGACTACTAAAAGAACAAGCAAGTTGTAACCTAGGGAGCCATTAAGGCAAGCAATCAAGTCCCCTCAGAGCAAATCCCCTTCCAATACTGAAAGTCAAAGGAAAGGGAATACATCAGTAGGCATGTAATCTTACTGGTGACCACATTGGTCTACCGATAAGGGGAAGTGGGGAAGAAACAGCAATGAAGCTGTGGGCTAAGTCTGACCACATTCAACAGACTTCTCTCAACCTGGAGTGAGACCTGGTTGGCCAGAAGTATAACAAGACCTGGGGACTCCTGAGCCCATGGACAGGGACATAGACACAGAGGTTTAGAGCAGAGAGTGAAGCATCCAGATAATATGAAGTGAGGGGAGATGCACAAGAATGTCCATACTAGCAGATAGTACCCATTTGATCTAGCTTCAATGGCTGGATGATCGAAACTCCACTAGAGGAAAAAAGAAGATAGAAAAAAAGTGTAATCCACTATAATTTGATGAACTTGACATATACTTATGGATGCAGTACCTTAAAAGAGGAAATGAATATAGTAAGGATCATCTCCACCCCTTCTGTACGCAGGGTTCACAAGGATGGACAACTTCGACATTGTTGTTGTTGTTGTTGTTAGGTGCCACTGAGTAGGTACTGACCCATAGCGACCTTACCTACAGCAGAACGAAACACTGCCCGATCCTGGGCCAACCTCACTACTGTTTCCACGCTTGAGTCCTTTGATGTTGCTACTTGGCCAATCCATCTAGTTGGGCGTCTTCCTCTTTTTCTCTCACCCTCCACCTTACCAAACATGATATCCTTCTCCAACAACTGGTTACTCCTGACAATATGTCC
>NW_006424321.1:0-1362 GCF_000296735.1 Chrysochloris asiatica | reverse complement strand
CATTCAGGCATATATAATAATTTAAACTACCAAAGGACATATTCTGCAAGCCTGTGTCCTGGCCACCAGCTCTCAGCCCCTCTCTTTACATGAATGTAGAGTGCCCCTGACCCAAGCCATGGTATTTTCAATAACCTCATATGCATGCGAAAGTTGGACTGTGAATAAGGAAGACCGTAGAAGACTTGATGCTTTCGAGTTATGGTGTTGGAGGAGAACACTGAAAGTGCCATGAACTGCCAAAAGAATCAATAGATCTATTTTGGAAGAAGTGCAGCCAAAGTGCTCCTTGGAGGCCAAGATCGTCAAACTTCGTCTCTTATTACTCCTGACATACTGTCAGGAGGGATCCGTCGCTGGAGAAGGATATCATGTTTGGTGAGGTGGAGGGTCAGAGAAAAACAGGAAGACCCCAAATGAGATGGATTGGCCAAGTGGCAGCATCAATGGACTCAAGCGTGACAATAGTAGTGAGGTTGGCCCAGGATCAGGCAGTGTTTCGTTCTGCTGTGCATAAGGTGGCTATGAGTCAGTACTGACTCAATGGCACCTAAAAACAACAACAAAGAGTGCTCAGCTGCTTTGTTTCTCCATGTCTCCATCTCTGCCTCCGTCTCTGGTGTCGCTGCTTTTATGGATAGAGTACCACATTCCGTTCATGCTCTTCTCCCTTGATGGTCCTAAGATCCTGTTTCTGAACTGTAAGATTAACTATTCCCCCGTTTTTGTTACAAAACTTCTACCTTTACAGTTGTGACAGTTGCAATTAGTCAGGATAACAATTACTATTGAGTCATAAGAATCTTATCCTCATCTCTTTTCACCAGACCCATATAGACAAGATGGAAACTATTCAATGGGAACTCTATCTTCCCCTGCACACTCTTAAAATGAATTCCTTCTTGAAAACTTTGTAAGCCAGTCACTTCATGCCTTTATAGCTCCCTCATTTTAGGTAGCCAATGTCTAATTTGCCCATCCCTATTTACTCTGTATACAGAGTAGATACTTGATATGAAGACTCCTTCCCTCTCTGTTGGTATTTTGAGATACTATATCCATGAGTATAGGTCAAGTTCATCAAAATGTAGCAATTTACCCTCTTTTCCTTTATCAAAAATTGTTTGTTTTTTTTTGGTGTGTGTGTGTGTGGTGTGTTTTTACTGTCCTCTAGTTGAGTCAAGCTGGATTCAGAAGAGGCCGTGGAATGAGACATATCATTGCTGATATCCGGTGGATCTTGGCTGAAAGCAGAGAATACCACAAAATGTTTACTTGTGCTTTATTGACTACTCAAAGGCCTTCGATTGTGTGGATCATGACAAACTATGGACAACATTGAGAAGTATGAGTATTCCAGAA
>NW_006424320.1:0-1302 GCF_000296735.1 Chrysochloris asiatica | reverse complement strand
GATAAGATGGAGGGTCAGATAAAAAGAGGAAGACCCCCAGCGAGATGGATCGGCCAGGTGGCATCATTGATGGCATCGAGTGTGGCAGCGGTAGTGAGGTTGGCCCAGGATCAGACATTGTTTCGTTCTGCTGTGTATGGGGTCTCTGTGAGTTGGTTCCGACTTGATGGCACCTGACAACAACAACAACAACAATATTTGCTCAGCTTGAGGACTAAGGTGCACCTGACACAATTATTTTCAATAACCTCATATGCATGTGAAAGCTGGACAATGAATAAGGAAGACTGTGGAAGAATTGATGCTTTTGAGTTGTGGTGTTGGAGGAGAATATTGCAAGTGCCATGGACTGCCAAAAGAACCAATAGATCCATTTTGGAAGTACACCCAGAGTGCTCCTTGGAAGCCAGGATAGCCAAACTTCGTCTCTTATCCTTCAGACATATTGTCAGGAGGTACCAGTTGCTGGAGAAGGATATCATGTTTGGTAAGGTGGAGGGTCAGAGAAAAAGAGGAAGACCTCCAATGAGATGGACTGGCAAAGTGGCAGCATCAATGGACTCAAGCAAGGCAACAGTAGTGAGGTTGGCCCAGGATCGGGCAGTGTTTCATTCTGCTATGCTATGAGTCAGTACCGACTCAATGGCACCTAACAAAAACAACAACATTTGCTCATGTAAATTCTATGTACTTTAATTATTCCACTATTTTCCATTGAATAAGTCCATCTATTTATTCAATTCCCTACTGAATAAAAAGGAAAGTCATTTCTGGTTTTGGTTGTAACAGTGCTATGCTATCTTTGAATATCCTTTCTTCACTTGTTGAGGCCGGCCTACAGTTCTATAGAATTGCTGTTGCTAAGGGCTGCCAAGTTGGTTCCAACTCATAGCAACCCTCTCGAGGTTTTGTGAGGAACTGAAGGTGAGTTTGAACCACCACCATTGTGGTTTACTGTCCAGTATTTATCCTACAGCACCATAGTAGGACCCATAGAGTGATGGAGGTGGTGGTGTGCTGTGAAGTCACCTTAAGTTGGCAAAACTGTTTCAAATTAAAGGTGGGTCTATTCTAGGGAGAAGGAGCCCTAGATGGGTTATGAGCCGGGCTGCTAACTACAGGGTCAGCAGTTCAAATCCACCAGTAGTTCCATGAGAGAAGGATGAAGTTTTATGCTACTGTAAAAATATATAGCCTTGGAAACTATGCAGGGTCGCTATGAGTCGGAACTGATCAGATGTCATTTAACAATAACACAGTAAACAAGAGAGATTTAAAAACTATGACCTTATGGAATTTAGA
>NW_006424319.1:0-1355 GCF_000296735.1 Chrysochloris asiatica | reverse complement strand
ATACAACCCTGTCTCACACCTTTCCCAATTTTAAAACATTCAGTGTTCCCATGTTCTGTTCGAACAACTGCTTCTTGGTCTAGGTACAGATTTCTCACAAGTACAATTAAGTGTTCTGGAATACTCATACTTCTCAATGTTGTCCATAGCTTGTCATGATCCACACAATCAAAAGCCTTTGCGTAGTCAATAAAGCATAGGTACACATCCTTCTGGTCTTCGTATCTAGGCATGATTATATCCAATGGATAAGGGTTTCCTTTCTTTGTAACTCTTCCTAGGAGTCACCACCACCACATTTGCAGCAGATCTCCATGTATGTCTCCTTTGGTACAACTGGGCAACTTGTTAATCCTCAGCTCACTGATAAACCCACTCACTTCTGTCAATTCCAGTCCACTGAGACTGCCCCATCAGGTTTCTAAGGTTGCTATTGGAAAGTAGAATGAGACTATAACAAATTATTTAGACTCATGAATAAAACTACAATTTTACCAGCAACTAAAAGCATCTATTAAATTGTAAATGTGTTCATTCAGAAAGAGGAGAGATAAACATCATAAAGCATCAGACACTCAGGTTTCCTGAACAGTGGTAATTAGTCAAAGCCAAAAAACTAAACCAGTTGCCATTAAGTCAAATTTGACTCATGGAAATCTCATGTATGTCAGAGTAGAACCATGATTCATAGGGTTTTCAGTGGCTGATTTTTTAAAAGTAGAACATCGACATTAATTCTAAGGTACCTCTGTGTAGACTCAAGCCTCCTACATTTTGGTAGGCAGTCAAAAGTGTTAACTCTTTCCATCACCCACAGACTCCAAAAAAATAAGCTTTATTCAAGGAAAATCCTCAAGCTTGCCATACCGTCCAAAGTTCTCTTTACAAAGGCTTTTCTATTTTTACCATTTGGATAGTTTGGGCATTTCATCTAGAGTTTCTTTAACTTGGCCTAAAATTAAAGTTAAGTAGTCCTGGTGGGATTGTGGTGCCTTTTCTCTTGTTCCTGTTTATTGTTTCCAAAAGCCCCTGGGTATGGTGGTGAGCTATTGCAATACCCAAGAGATGCCACACAACACTGAAAAATATTTTTTGATTGTGCCTAAATAGCAAATAGCAATGGATTCCTTAGCCAATTTCCTGCCACTTCAGGAATTGTCTTCAAATCTAAAGAATGATTTCCGTTTTGCTTTTTTCCCCTTGATTTAATAAAAACCCAAGGACCTGAGTTCTGATGAACTACCTATGGAATTTCCTTTTGTTTGTTTGTTTTTTTTCCCTCAAATTCAAGGCACTATACCTCACTTCCTTCTTGATTTTTTTCTGAGAAATATTTTTATCTTTATATATATATA
>NW_006424318.1:0-1363 GCF_000296735.1 Chrysochloris asiatica | reverse complement strand
CTGTACAGGGTTTCTGAGGCTGTAAATCTTTACGGGAGCAGAAAGCCTCATCTTTCTCCTGCAGAACAGCTGGTAGTTTCGAACTGTTGACCTTGTGGTTTGCAGCCCGATTCTTAACCGCTACGCTACCAGAGCTCCTTGAAATAGTTTCACTTAAATGGAAGGGGAAAATGCACAAAGAGAAGAGCATTGGAAAATTTAAACTAGTTAAACTACTCAGAAGAAACAAAGGGAAAAGATGCGCAAAAAGAACACTGGAAACTTTGGACTCCAGATCTCCAATTTGTCCCCAACTCTCAGTGGTAGGAAGATAACAACACTGCAGGGAAATAAGCATATCACAAAAGTATAAAGACAAGATTGTGTCATGATAAAACAAAGAAGAGAAATCCTCAGAGGTTTATTCCTCAAGGGTCTGAGAGGCCATTAGATTAGTTCTGAGAAAGAAAGTTCCAAAAGAAAGATAAGGTTCATCTGCAATAGAAATAGGACTGTACATTCCAACATCCTCCAAGCACTAGACAATAGCAATGGCCATAAAAACATCTGCTAAGAAAATGGATCTGAGCACATCCCAGAAGATTCCAAAAAAGATCAGACATCATTTGGTCTTGTCTGCTAAAATTACTCAATACCATCATTATATTTTATTATCATAATGCTTTGTATTCAGATTTGTGAAGCTCTGCCCTAAAACTGTCAGGACAGACTGTCCCAACTTAAGCACTGAGAGCACCCATTCTTCCAAACTCCCTAGCCTCGCATCAAAGACTCCTTTTGAACTAGTCTCTACTTATTCACTGGTCTCACTTTTTACCACTGCATTTCAGTCACAACAATGACCTGGAGTGCTATAATCAATCTATAACCTTTCTAGCCAAGGCACCTTTGCATATGTTATTGTCTCTGCTTAGAATGTTCCTTTGCTTTCCTCCTTCTTTAGTTTCTCCTATCATTCAGTATTCAACCTCAAGTCACTTCTCACTGTTGGGCTAAGTACTCACCTGATGAATTTTCCTTTCATTCTTTCAAGGAAAGCACCTATGAGACTGATCCATAATTACCTATTTACTTTCATAATCCCACAGACTGGATTTATCATGAAGTCAGGGACCACAAAGAGGAGTCAATCAACCAAAATGTGTTTAATAGATAAATTAAGAATATTTGTTTGTTTATCTTTATCTCTTGCATTCAGAGTAATGCCAAGAGCTAGTGAACTTTCGATAACTACAAGGGGGATTTGAAAAGTTCATAGGGAAATGGAATGAAAAGATAATGGATTTCTTTCCACTATCTCTTTGAAGTTCCCTATGAGGCTTTCTGCTCCTGTAAAGATTTACAGCCTTGGAAATCCTGTACA
>NW_006424317.1:0-1363 GCF_000296735.1 Chrysochloris asiatica | reverse complement strand
CTACGGTCTTCCTTATTCACTGTCCAGCTTTCAAATGCGTATGAAGTCGTTGAAAATACCATGGCTTGGGTCAGGTGCACCTTAGTCCTCAAGCTGCCATCTTTGCTCTTCAACACTTTAAAAAGGTCTTGTGCAGCAGATTTGCCTAATGCAATACGTCGTTTGATTTCTTGACTGATGCTTCTATGAGTGTTGATAGTTGATTCAAGAAGACTGAAGTCCGAGCCAACGTCACTCTTTTCTCCGTTGATAAGAATGTTGTTTCTTGGCCCAGTGGTGAGGAGTTTTGTTTTCTTTATAGTGAGATGCAATCCATACTGAAGGCTATGGTCTTTGATCTTCATTAGTAAATACTTTAAGTCCTTTTCACTTTCAGCAGGCAAGGTTGTATCATCTGCATATCACGGGTTGTTAATGAGTCTTCCCCTAATCCTGATGCCACGTTTTTCTTCATATAACTCAGCTTCTCTGATTATTTGCTCAGCATACAGGTTGAATAAGTATGGTGAGAGAATACAACCCTGACACACACCTTTCTTAATTTTAAATCATTCAGTGTTCCCGTGTTCTGTTTGAACAACTGCCTCTTGGTCCAGTTATAGATTCCTCATGTGCACAATTAAGTGTTCTGGAATACTCATACTTCACAATGTTGTCCATAGCTTGTCATGATCCATGCAATCAAAAGTCTGCATAGTCAATAAAGCACAGGTAAACATCTTTCTGGTATTCTATTCTCTGCTTTTAGCCAAGATCTATCGGACATCAGCAACGATATCCCTCGTTCCACGTCCTCTTCTGAATCCAGCTTGAACCTCTGGAAGTTCTCTGTCAATGTATGCTTGCAGCCATTTCTGTATTTACTTTAGTAAAACTTTACTTGCATTGGATATCAAAGCTATTGTCTGATGATTTCCGCATTCCATTGCGTCACCTCTCTTTGGAATGAGCACAAATATGGGTCTCTTCCAATCAGTCGGCCAGATAGTTGTTTTCCAAATTTCTTAGCAGAGATGAGTGAGTGCCTCCAGTGCCACCTCAATTTCTTGAAAGATTTCAGTTTTTATTTCATTAGTTCCTGGTGCCTTGTTCTTTGCCAATTCCTTCAATGCACCTTGGACTTCCTCCTTCAGTGCCATTGGTTCTTGATCATATGTTACTTCTTGAAACGGTTGAACATCAACCGTTCAAGTTCTCCCAGCTTGAGAAATGCTGAGCGTGTTCTTCCTTTTTGGTTTTTTGACTTCAGATCTTTGCACATTTCATTATAATATTTGAGTTTGTCTTTTTGAGCTTACCTTTGACATTTTCTGTTCAGCTCTTGTACCTCCTCATTTCTTCTATTTGCCTTATCATCTCTATG
>NW_006424316.1:0-1359 GCF_000296735.1 Chrysochloris asiatica | reverse complement strand
GAGGGAACTTGGAAAGCTCTTAGACATGGGTCCCCCCTCACCTGTGAAGATGCCCTTGCTGACATGGGAGTCTGATCTCTTGGAGTCTCCTTCAAGCATTCTGTCAGGGTTGGATGTTGAACTGCGACCTGCTTGCTATGACTTCGATATTTAAGTTTCTTAGTGCTTTATAGTTTGTCTGTATTTTTTTTGTATTAACAAAGCTGTTATTTATTTTATAAATAGAAAAAAAAAAAAGAATTATAGACATTCCAGAACAGGAAGAATCACACAAGCCAACAGAAGAGATAGTTGAAGAGATTCTGGAAGAAAATTTCCCTAACATCATGAAAAGTGAAAAGATAAGCATCCAAGAAGCTCCAGCAAGGATAGACCCTAAAAGACAATCACCTAGACATATAATAATCAAGCTCTCCAAAATCAAAGATAAGTACAGAACCCTTAAGGCAACTAGGGAAAAGAGAAGTGTAACATACAAAGGCAAGCAAATCAGACTAAGCTCAGATTTTCTCAACAGAAACCATGCAGGCAAGAAGGCAATGGGGAGATATATAAAAAATCCTGAAAGAAAAAACTGCCAACCAAGAATCCTCTACCCAGCAAAGCAGTCAATCAAATACGATGGTGTAATCAGAACACTCCAGGATAAACAGGAGCTAAGGGATTTTTCCAAAGCCAACCGTGCAATGAAAAACATCCGAAAAGGAGTTCTGTGCACAGAGAATCAACAAGAACAGACAAAAACCAGAGATTGATGTATGTGGCAGCATCACCCAGAAGTTAATACACAAATGGAAGTGTCAAGAACAGAATAAAACTATAAGAACAAATTCAGAGGATCTGGGAAGTCAGTCTATGATCAAATCAATTACAATGTGAAAGAAGGTAAACACAGAGGAACAGAGATCTAGGTGGCGGGAAGGTCCGATAAATTACAGGATAAAATGACTGTCTTAAATGGAGGGAAAAGTTAAAGAAATATAAGGTAACCTCAATGGTAGTGTTTGTGTGGGGAGGTTTGGCAGAGGTGGAGAGAGGTAACAGTAGAGCCCAGGGTATAGGCACACACATCATAGTTTGGGTGTTGGGGAGGGTAATACAAGAAGGGTAAGGAGGTGGAAGAACAAAGTAGATAGGGAAACATTGAGACAGGTTTGCATGGCCTAAGTGGGACAGGGGTAAATAGTGATGCATGCTCAACCTTGGCACAACAGGGCTCTGTGATACAGGGATCTAGGCATAGTTTGAAGAGGGGAAATAATACTAAGATGCTTGACTGTCTTATGAATATTGGTTTCCCTTGCCTACTATTGTAAAATAGACACTTGAGGGGGATAGAAAGGAATGTCGGGAAACATT
>NW_006424315.1:0-1263 GCF_000296735.1 Chrysochloris asiatica | reverse complement strand
GAGAGCAATTTAATGCATCCAAACTTGTATTCCACTCTTGAGAACGTGTGTCTAAGCATATTAGGATATCTACAGATATGCAGAATGTCTTTCGTTTGACTTATTGGAATCCTGTTAATTTAACAAAGGGTGTGTCCTAATATTTGGTATCTGAATAATGAGTATCCAGGATTGTTGACAGAGATAAACGTGTCAACAGGGATAACAATTTCATGTAAATAAATGTATCCGCAGCTCATACGACACTCATGAGAACATTTGTCTAAGGATATCAGGATCTAGGAAACTATTTTTTTGTTCCTAGCAAGATAGAAAAAAGAACGTGATAGAGTTTGTTCCATTCCAAAGGAGCTTTGAGAATTCTGTCTCTGGAACCTGGTGTTCACCCCCTTTTTAACGCTATCCTGATTTAATCGGTTACAATTGTAGTATCTCTTTCAAAAAACCTATTCATAATCTTTTCATACAATGTGATCCTCTTTTTTTCACACCATGGAATTCAATTATATATTGAAATCAGTAGCTTACTTAGAAAAGGCAAAGAACCCTGCATATGCTATTCGTCAGTAAAATGGACACAATGTCCTTGGTTTGACTTATTGGAATTCTGATATTTTGAAAAAGAGACCCTCCTAGAATTTGAGTTCTATGTAATGACACATGAGCATTGTTCAACGAGACAAATGTGTCAAAAGTTGAGCAATTTCATGGATCCAAACTTGCATTCCATTCTTGAGACCTTGTGTCTAAGGATATCAGGATGTCAATGGATATGCAGAATGTCTTTCGTTTGACTAATAGTAATCCTATTAATTTGACAAAGGGTGTGTCCTAGTATTTGGTATCTGAATAATGAGTAGTAAGGATTGTTGTCAGAGACAAACGTGTCAACAGGTATAGCAATTTCATGTAAACAGATGTATCCGCAGTTCGTATGACACTCATGAGAACCTTTGTCTAAGGATATCAGGATCTAGGAAACAATTTTGTTTCTTTCCTAGCAAGATAGTAAAAAGAAAATGTTAGAGTTTGTTCCATTACAAAGGAGCTTTGAAAATTCTGTCTCTGGAACCTGGTGTTCACCCCCATTTAATGTGATCTTGATTCAATGGGTTGCAATTTCGTATCTCTTTCAAACAACCTCTTCAATTTTTTTTTCATAAAATGCGATCCTCTTATTTTCACACAATGGAATTCCATTATATATTGAATTCATAGCTTACTTAGAAAAGACAAAGAATCCTGCATGTGTTGTTCGTCAGT
>NW_006424314.1:0-1313 GCF_000296735.1 Chrysochloris asiatica | reverse complement strand
TACAAAACACTACTACAAGAAACCAAAAGAGACCTACAAAGATGGAAGAATGTACCATGCTCCTGGATAGGAAGACTTAACATTGTGAAAATGTCAATACTGCCCATAGCAATTTACACATATAATGCAATCCCAATCTAGATTCCAGCAGCATTCTTCAAAGAGATGGAAAAAAACAGTTACAAACTTTACATGGAGAGGAAAGAGACCCAAGATAAGCAAAACACTGCTTAAGAAGAAGTATAAGTTTAGCAACCTCTCACTTCCCGACTTCAAAATCCATTACACAGCTGCAATGGTCCTGGTATAATGAAAGATACATTGATCAATGGAATAGAATTGAGAATCCAGAAATTAAGCCATCCACATACAGCCAACTGATTTTTGAAAAAACACCTAAATATATTGCATGGGGAGGTGATAGTCTCTTATTCAGATATTGCTGGCAGAACTGGAAAGTGGTAGGTAAAAGATTGAAACAAGACCTTTACCTCATGTCTTATACAAAAATCAATTCAATATTAAAGACCTAAATGTGAATCCCAAAATTATGAAAGTCATCAATGAAAAAATAGAGACACATGTGAGGGCAGTAATTTAGGGAATACACAGACTACCAAACATTTTGAAAACTATACAAACTAAAGTAGACACAATATATGATTGGGACATACTAAAAATTAAAAACTTATGTGCATCAAAAGACTTCACCAGAAGAGTAAAAAGGGAATCCACAGAATGGGAAAAAAATATTTTGCAATGACACATTAGACATAGGACTCCCTTCTAAAATATATAGGAAACTACAACACCTCTACAAGAAAAAAAAAAAAAAATTAAAAAATAGACACAGGAAATGAACAGATACTTCACCAAGGAGGAGATACAGGCAGCCAACAAACATATGAAGAAATGTTCATGATCACTACACTAGCCATTAGAGAGATTCAAAGCAAAACAACAATGAGATATCATCTCCCATCAGCAATAATAGAAAAGATAAAAAAAGTAGAGGACAATAAATGCTGGTGAGGATGTGGAAAGACTGGGACACTCCTGCATTGCTGGTGTGATTGCAAAATGGACCAACATCTTTGGAAAGCAATCCTCAGAAAGTTGGAAATAGAAATACCTTATGATCTAGCAATTCCTTGACTTGGTATTTACCCACAAGAAAAACGAGCCACAACACGAGAAGATATATGCACACCAATGTTCACAGCAGCACTATTTACAATAGCAAAAAGATGGAGACAGCCAAAGTGCCCATCAACTGAAGAATGGATAATCAAACTGTGGTACATACACACAAT
>NW_006424313.1:0-1353 GCF_000296735.1 Chrysochloris asiatica | reverse complement strand
TGTATGTATGTATGTATGTATGTATAAATAAATAGTATTTATTTAAGAACACTCATTCTCATTTCGTGTTGAATGTTTGGACATAGGTACTTTCTACCTTTACCTCCCAACCCACGACAAAGACTGTCCCGGTCACACACAGTATTTGGTGATTTGAAGATCTAGAACAGCTAAATCCTTAGTTTCTGATGGTTTCTTTAGACAAAGCTGAAGTTAGCAAAAATGTTTTTCACAGTGGGGGAACAAAATGTGGATTTCAATCACACCCAAAGAAACACTTGTCTTATCCTCAAATGCCAACAAGTCATACATTTCAAAGCAAGCACAAATCAGGATCTCAACTGAGAGATTTGATCTGATAATGGGGGCTGACTACACTAGAACATACTGAACCAAAGCAAGTTTCTATGATGACAATAAAACCAAACAATGAAAATTAAAGCTACTGCAAAATATCTATTTCCAACCATGTTATGACATTCAGCAAATGTTACTCTGTGTAGGAATTAAGACCCCAGGTTATTACTCCTCAAGCATACTATTTTTAAATGAAAAGACATGAAGTAGTAATTCTATGTAACCCAACCATTGCAGCAAAAAAACCTGGTTAGGGACTACGTAAAGATACTACATGGACCCACTACAACAAAGATGTTGTTGTCGCTTAAGTATCTTCAAGAGACCAAATGAAACAAACACAGATGAAAATTCTGGAAACCTGAACTTCAGAAGAAAGGTTAAAGACATGGATTGAGTGCTTGCTGGGAAGAGAAGCTGAGTAGGGACGATGAGAGATGGACACTATTGGTGAATACAGTTGCGGCACCATCTTGAACTTTTGTAAGCAGCTTTGGCAACAGAAGGTGGCCGGGCAGAGCAGTTTCAAATAGACCACTGGAAAGGTATGATTCCATATTTTCCCCACACTCCCCTAGTGACAAGAGGTATGGCCAGCTCCCACCCTCATCCACATCCATCCCAGCACACACCCCATTGGTCTCAGCTCCAGACCTACAAAAAACACAGAGCCACTAGACCAGCATTTAACCAGTCACTCTGCCCCCAACTGCCCTGTGGTCCTAACAGACATTGAAACCAGCTCCATCACCAAACTACTTCTGGATTGAGTGGCGGGAACACAGGTTAACACTGAAGCCATGGAAATGCCATCTAGGATCAGGGACTCTGCTGCCACATCCACCTCGTGAGCCCCTTGTTTTGGAGAAGACCTGCAGAGATTTCTTCTCTCCACTTTCAATGGTTTTTTGGCTTGAGGGTTTGTTTTTTTTCCTACTGCTGTTTCATTGTTTTTGTTTGTTTCTTATTTCTTCTTCTTCTCTTTCCATTCCCTTG
>NW_006424312.1:0-1364 GCF_000296735.1 Chrysochloris asiatica | reverse complement strand
CACAGAATCACAGCAGGACTGCTTTGTTATTGGTGGTAAACAACTAGTCAAGGGCATCTCAGCTTGGGCTGGCCTGCACCTTGATGGGCAGGCTTGAGGCTAGGAGGCTGCAAATGCATTTTGTTTTGAACCACACAGCTAACTCTCCTGAAATAGGCCCCTAAGCAAACCAGAACTGGGTATCATCAAGAGACCCAGATCTACAGGTTGGAAGCTGCCTTTCACCTTGTCACTTTGTCTTTACATGACTGATTCCATCATTTTAGTGCTGGAGGAAGAGAGGAGAGAGAAACAGAAGGGGAAAATCTATTAAAATGGTCTGTTTGGAATCCTACAGATTAGCTAAATCCTTGCTTTAAATGGATTTGAAGAGATTTTGGGAATTAAACATTCAGCTTGGAAATCAAGAAGACTAAGTGCCAAGCAATAAAATTCTCTTAATCCTCTACAAATGTTTGATCTGCAGGGCTGTTTGTTTTTCCAAATCTTATCGTTGCCATTAAAAACAAAATTAATTTGACCTTCTCAAATGCCTAAAGACTCACTGTCCCCATAAAGCACCAGGATAACTATTGAAGTGGACTTTTAGTTTGGTAAACATTTTAAGCCTAAAAGAATTGCCACAAAGCTTTTTAATGGACTAACAGAAACGCCCAGCATGAACATACTGGCACCCCAGTAAAATCCAGACTCTTACTGAGTCACAGAGAAATGGGATAAAATAATCCAGCTCTGCCTTAACTAAATTTAAAACCTTGAGTGTTTTCCCTCTAAAGATCTTGTTGATTTCAAAATATATGCATGCATATAGGAAACTATCTTTAATTGGGATTCTATAGAATTTCCCTCTGAATAATTCTCACTTGTAGGATTTACCATAGAAACAGAGACACAAATTCCTGATGTTTGATGATGGTGACATTTCAAATATTGCTTGATCCAAAAAATAATTTTGTTGTTTGAAATTATATAGTCAGCATAGTCATAAGTAAAATTGTTACTTATCTGCAGTCTGTACTTACAAGCACAAATATAAATGATAGGTGCCATTGAGTCATTTCCAACTAATAAGAAAACTATGCACAACAGAAAAAAACACTGTCCTGTCCTGTGCCATCTTCACAATTGTTATGATAGAACTCAGTTTGCTGCCACTGTGGCAATCCATCTCACTGACGGGTCTTTCTCTTTTTCATTGACTCTCCACTTTACAAAATACAATATCTTTTTTAGGAAATGGTCTCTCCCCATCACATGTCCAAAGTACAAGAGAGGAAGTCTTCCATCCTCAATTTTAAGGAGAATTTTGTCTACACTTCTTTCAAAACACATTTGTTTGTTCTTCTGGCAGTCCATGGTACTTT
>NW_006424311.1:0-1364 GCF_000296735.1 Chrysochloris asiatica | reverse complement strand
CAATGAAGTTGTGAACTAAGTCTGACCACATTCAATAGACTCCTGTTAACCTGGATTGAGACCTGGTTAACCAGCAGTATGATGAGACCTGGGGACTCTTGGGCCCAGGGCAGGGACATGGCCCCAGAGGACTAGAACAGAGTGTGAAGCATCCAGCTGATATAAAGAGAGGGGGGATGCACAAGAACATCCACACTTGCAGATAGTACCCATTTGACCTGGCAACAATGGCTGGATGATTAGAGCATGACTAGAGGAAGAAAGAAGAGGGAAGAAAAAAAAAAGGAGTAACCCACTATAAGTGGATGATCTTGACCTATGCTTGTGGATGCAGTATGACAAAGGAGCAGACAAAAGTCTACATTTTGAGGATCATTCCCACCCCCTTGGTACACAGGGTTGACAGGGAGGGGGATCTTAGACATTGGTTACCCAAAATGGGGGGACTACAAAGACCTCCAGTGAGATAGACTGGCCAAGTGGCAGCATCAATGGGCTTAAGTGTGGCAACAATAATGAGGTTGGCCTGGGATTGGGTAATGTTTCATTCTACTGTGCATAAGGATGCTATGAGTCAGCACCGACTCGATGGCACCTAACAACAACAACAAAGGCAAGAAGTGACTGGCTTACAAGCATTCAATAGGGATCCTAGCTCCAGAGGATTCAGGGCAAGGTAGAACCTCCACTGAATTGTTTCCAACCTGTCTGGATGGGGTTAATGAAAGGTGAGGGGGAAAGGACTCCTGTGGTTCAATAGGGAATGAATACTATAAGGTCTGAGAATGCGTGTTGGAAAGGTAAATGTAAATGTTTGGTAACAAAAGGAGGGTAACAGAGATCTCTGGAATCATCAAGGGAGAAAAGTGAAGTGCGAGGCCGTCAGGAGAGGCAGCGACACTAGGGATGGAAGCAGAGGCAATGATGTGGACAGAAGGAGCGGCTGGGGACTCTGGACTCAGGCAGGGAGAGGGGTTGTTTGCTGTCAGCCAGGGGGCAGGAGTGTGGGATGTACCCTTTGGGTGTTTGATGATGCATTCAGGGGATTGTGATCATTACAATGAAACAAAATACGATAGAATGAATGTAAAGATAATGTTCACCCATGTAAACACATAATTCACAATAAAAGCTTTAAAAAAAGAAAGAAAGAAAGAAAATGATCAATAGCATTAGGCAAATCTGCTGCACAAGATTTTTTTAAAGTGTTCAAGAGTAAAGACGTCAGTTTGAGGATTAAGGTGCAACTGACCCAAGCCGCAATATTTTCAATAGTCTCATATGCATGTGAAAGTTGGACAATGAATAAGGAAGACTGTAGAAGAACTGATGCATTTGCATTACAGTGTTGCAGAAGAATATTA
>NW_006424310.1:0-1349 GCF_000296735.1 Chrysochloris asiatica | reverse complement strand
CGGAACAGCTGGTAGTTTCGAACTGCTGACCTTGTGGCTCGCAGCCCAATTCGTAACCACTATGCTACCAGAGCTCCTTGCCCATGGAATCCTTTAATATTTCAAGTTGAGCCTTGAGGTTTTTCTTCAATTCTTTCAGCTTGAGAAATGCTGAGTGTGTTCTTTCCTTTTGTTTTTCTAACTCCAGGTCTCTGTACATTTCATTATAATATTTGACTTTTTCTTATTGAGTTGCCCTTTGGAATGTTCTATTCAGTTCTCTTACTTCCTCATTTCTTCCAGTTCCTGTAGTTTTTCTATGCTGACGAGCAAGCTTCAGAGTCTCTTCTGACATCCATTTTGGTCTTTTCTCTCCTTCCCATTTTTAATTTTTTTTTTTTTATGAAAAGTATTCTGCTTTCTTCATGAATTGGTGTGTGTGTGTCAGGTTGAGATGATTATTAAAGAGATAAAATTGGCTGAAAGAAAGCATTTGACCTTGCTTTGAGGTTAAAATTTGAGATAGAAAAAAATCATTTAAAATATGCTAGAATGACTTTCTCCTTTCATTATTTTTGATCTTGAAATTTAGGCAGTGTTGGTACATAAAATTTCAGGGGCTGCTCTGGAATTTGGATATTGTTTGAGATGCAATTTTTCCTAGATTAGTACTTTGTATATTCCACATTTTGATTTTTAATGGATGTTTAGAGCTATTTCTTCTCATTTTGAATTATGTCCCATCAGCAAATGAAGGCCCTGAAAGGTCTGCTCCACTCATTAAAGTCAACTCTATTTTGAGGAGACAGCTCTTCTCTACTAGGATTTTGAATGCCTTTCAACCTGAAGGACTCATCTTATGGCTAGGCATAAGATTTTCAGCACCTACTCATTCAGAAGTAGTCCACCTCTCCTTCTTCCTAGTTTTAGTCTGGAAGCTCTGCTGAAACCTGTCTATCGTGGGTGACCCAGCTAGTATTTAAAATATTTGTAGCATAACTTCCAGCATCACAGCAACAAACAAGCCACCACAATACAACATACTGACAGACAAGTGGTAGCCTCCATGATGAGATCTGCTATAAGCAGGCAATCAATTGAAAGAAAGTTTCCTTGTCTGTTTCTAATATATGTGGACGCTATAGAAAAGCTGGCTTGCTTTTTGCTGAGTATAAATCCTGCATCTGACTTGTCATCTGATCTCCAGTTCTTTAGATTAGAGTTAGTGGCCTGTCCCATTGTCTGCCAATCCTGGGAGGTGTCAGTTGCCTATTATCTCACCTGCTGATCTTGAATTCATTTACCTCTGCCTGTCTCAACAAGAGTTATGAGTTATTTCCTTGATATAAATCTTGCTCTCTTTTCTCTCT
>NW_006424309.1:0-1364 GCF_000296735.1 Chrysochloris asiatica | reverse complement strand
TAACTCAGAATAACTTTCACAGGTGTTATCTGTTTCCCTGCTATATGGCAGTCAGTATTGGTTCTTGCCTGGGTTTTGGTGTTCTGTAGGGTGTGATTGTAGGTTGGCTGTATGGTAGCAGTTTCTGACTCTTCTTTTTAATATAGGGAGACAATGAGTCCCAAAGGCAGAAGGGGGAGCATATAACAGCAAAACAATACCAGCAAAAAAAAAAAAAAAAAGACTAAAAAACAGCAACAACAAATACAAGACTGATACTGCAGTCTCTATTCACAGAAAAGAGAGAGGAGGGAGAGAAGAAAAAGAAGGAAGAAAAAAAATATATATTTTTCAAAATTAAAAAAAAGAATCTGTAGCCCCTACACCCTCTCCTTCTCTTTCCCGTGTTAAAAAACAGAACAAAAAGCAAACAAGAAAAGTTCAAGGCCTGCTCTTGGGCTGAGTATCTGTCGGCCATACTTGGGAAAGTATTACAAGTTCCTTTAGTTCTGCTGATGAATTACCAAAGTGCACCCAATCCTACAACCAACCTCCTACCTGAAGGTACTCAGTTTTACTTCTTCCGTGGGCTGGAAACCCTGCTGCTCTGCCTCTCCATGCTGCTGCCTCTGCTGTTTCTGGTGTTTTTCTACAAAGGGATCTCCTATTTCACTGGAAGTTATTCTTTCTTGATTCCCAGATTATTTGCTCCTGCTTCTGAAATATTGTTGTTGTTATTAAGTGCCGTCGAGGCGGTTCCAACCCATAGTGACCCTGTACAGGGTTTCCGAGGGTGTAAATCTTTATGGGAGTAGAAAGCCTCATCTTTCTCCCGTGGAGCGGCTGGTAGTTTCGAACCGCTGACCTTAAGGTTCGCAGCCCGATTTGTAACCACTACACTACCAGAGCTCTATACTCAAGTAATATAACCACATTTCTGACATTATTAAATACTTTACAACAGCACTGTAGTAGACAGAATAATAACCTCACAAAAAGATCGATTTTTCATCCCCAGAACTGGTAAATATATTACCTTATACAAAGAAAGTCAAAAAAATATTACTGCTAGGGTTTTCGTTTGTACATGTGAGGGTTTATTCCACACAAAACCTGTTTAAACATGTCTCTGTAATCAGCAGAGGACTGTGTACAACTTCTTTCTGCATTAGGGTGTCTTCAAACTGAAAGTTCAGTCAAAGCAGTGGCTTGTGATCTGTGGGCCAGTTAAATTTAAGGCACAGTCAGCTCAGAAATTAATGGCCATTGTTTTTCGGTATTCCAAAGAAGTCATCTTGACAGATCTTCTCAAAGGCTATAAGATAATCATAAGGGCTGTCTTATTACAATATTACAAAGAAATTTTAAGAAAATTCAAAACTGCA
>NW_006424308.1:0-1349 GCF_000296735.1 Chrysochloris asiatica | reverse complement strand
TTTTGAGCTACTACATCCATAAGTATAGGTCAAATTCATCAAATTGTAGTGGATTATTCTTTTTTTCCTCTTCTTTCTTCTTCTAGTGGAGTTCTGTTAATCCAGTCATTGAAGCCAGGTCAAATGGGTGCTATCTGCAAGTGTGGATGTTCTTGTGCATCTCCCCTGACTTCATATCGGCTGGATGCTTCACTCTCTGCTCTAGTCCTCTGTGGCCATGTCCCTGTCTCTGGGCCCAGGAGTCCTCAGGTCTTGTCATACTGCTGGCCAGCAATGTCTCAATTCATGTTGACAGGTGACTATTGGACATGGTTGGACTTAGCTCACAACTTCATTGCTGTTGTTTTCCCACTTCCCCTTAGCAGTAGACCAATGTGGTCACCAGCAAGACCACGTGTCTGCTCATTTATTCCCCCTGAGTCTCAGTCTTGGAAGGGGGGTTGCCCTGAGGGGACCCAACCACCTGCCTTGATGGCTCCTAGGTGAACAACTTGCTTGTTCTTGTAGTGTCAGTTGGACTACCATTACTGTTTTTTATTTTTTCTGCTGATCTTTCTTTCAAGAAGTATCTTTTGTTTTTCTAGAAGCTCCAACCTGGTCTGCTTTTCCCTTCAAGTGGAAATTTCCTACTTCAGAAGATTCTGGATGGGGTTCAGGGTTCCATCTATGATCTTATACAATTCAAAGGTTCCACAGGATGCCTTCTTCACTGGATAAGTTCTAGCCCCATTTTAGGTATTCCAGTTATAGGCTCAAGAAGGTCTTATAAGTTTTCTATGGTGATATTTCTTGCTGTTTATTTCTCTCCCCCTCAACTGTCTATTTTTAAATAGTAGTCAAGGGAAACCAAGATTTAAAAGACAGCCAAGCATTTTAACATTATTTCCACTTTTTACTTATTCAAACCATGCCTCAATCCCTGTATCCCAGAGCCCTGTTGTTCCAAGGTTGAGAATACATCATCATTTAACTCTGTCCCACTTACAAACCTGCCTAAATATTCTCCCATCTGCCTTGTTCTTCTATTCCCTTCCCTCTTCTTGTGTTCTTCCCCCTTCTCCAGCACTCAAACTATCCTGTATCTATTCCTTACCCTGTGCTCCACCTTCCCTTCCTCCCCTCACCCCACCCTCTAAGCCCTGATAACCAACAAAGACTTTTTTTTTTACCTTTAATGCGGGTACTTTTTCTTCAGCTTTTGCAATAATAGTCCTGTGCAGTCTTTCTCTTTTGTGACTGACTGATTTCACTCAACATAATGTCCTCAAGGTTCATGCATGTTATGTGGTGGCTTGCAGCTTCCTTGTTATTTTTTAAGGTAGCATAATATCCCATTGTGTGTATGTACC
>NW_006424307.1:0-1318 GCF_000296735.1 Chrysochloris asiatica | reverse complement strand
GAACTTTTTAAAGTGTTGAAGAGCAAAGATGTCAGCTTGAGGACTAAGGTGCGCCTGACCCAAGCCATGGTATTTTCCATAACCTCATATGCATGCGAAAGCTGGATAGTGAATAAGGAAGATCATAGAAGAATTGATGCCTTTGAATTGTGGTGTTGGAGGAGTATACTAAAAGTGCTTTAGGCTGCCAAAAGAGCCAATAGACAATAGATCTGTTTTGGAAGAAGTGCAGCCAAAGTGCTCATTAGAGGCCAAGATGGCCAAAATTTGTCTCTCATACTTTGGACATATTGTCAGGAGGGAACAGTTGCTAGAGAAGGATGCCATGCTTGGTAAGATGGAGGGTCAGAGAAAAAGAGGAAGATCCCCAATGAGACGGATTAGCCAGGTGGCAGCATTGATGGACTCAAGTGTGGCAACAGTAAGTAGTGAGGTTGGCCCAGGATTGGACATTGTTTTGTTCTGCTGTGCATTCGGTCACTATGAGTCTGTGCTGACTCAGTGGCACCTAACAACAACAACATCCTTGAATAATGAAAGTCAAGGCTTGAATTTTTTCTTTAGTTCTCCCAGCGAGGGAAATGCTGAGCGTGTTTTTCCTTTTTGGTTTTCTGACTCCAGATCTTTGCACATTTTATTGTGATGTTTGTCTTTTTCTTCTCGAGGTGATCTTTGAAATTTTCTGTTCAGCTCTTGTACCTCTTCATTTCTTCCATTTGCTTTAGCATCTCTATGCTGGAAAGCAAGTTTCAGTGTCTCGTCTGACATCCATTTTGATCTTTTCCTTCTTTATTGTTAGCTTTACTATTAAAGAAAATTTCACTATAACCTTTGTATTTAAAAAGAGATCTCTTTATAAATTCTTAGTTATTTATAAATTCATACTTTATAAATTATAAATTATAAGGAGACCTCAAAACGTTTGTAAAAAAGTGGAATTAAAAGGTTTTGGAATTTTCCAAGAACATTTTGAAATTCTAATAATTAAAATAATGTTATAGAAATAAAATTAAACAATGAAAATAATAGTGTATGGAGAGGTGGGACTTGACGGTGGGTTGAGGAGAAGTGCAGTGAAGAACTCTGTCAGCAATAATACAGAATACTGGATGAAGCAGGTTCAGGGGACAGTCTCAGAACACTGAACTACATGTAATAAAGGTATATTTAGAATCTTTGAAGGCTTACAGTCAGTGGAATTTGCAGCAGAATCAAGCAGTAGTGTCTGGAGCGGCCATCTTAGGCAAGATGGGGCAAAAGAAGGATCAGAGCTACCATGGATGTCTGGCCCATCCTTGGAGATAAAGGTGTGGACATT
>NW_006424306.1:0-1360 GCF_000296735.1 Chrysochloris asiatica | reverse complement strand
TTTGTTCCCTCTTTTGAGCTACTACATCCATAAGTATAGGTCAAATTCATCAAATTGTAGTGGATTATTCTTTTTTTCCTCTTCTTTCTTCCTCTAGTGGAGTTCTGTTAATCCATCCATTGAAGCCAGGTCAAATGGGTGCTATCTGCAAGGGTGGATGTTCTTGTGCATCTCCCCTGACTTCATATCAGCTGGATGCTTCACTCTCTGCTCTAGTCCTCTGTGGCCATGTCCCTGTCTCTGGGCCCAGGAGTCCCCAGGTCTTGTCACACTGCTGGCCAGCAATGTCTCAATTCATGTTGACAGGCGACTATTGAACATGGTTGGACTTTGCTCACAACTTCATTGCTGTTGTTTTCCCACTTCCCCTTAGCAGTAGACCAATGTGGTCACCAGCAAGACCACATGTCTGCTCATTTATTCCCTCTGAGTCTCAGTCTTGGAAGGAGGGTTGCTCTGAGGGGACCTAACCACCTGCCTTGATGGCTCCTAGGTGAACAACTTGCTTGTTCTTGTAGTGTCAGTTGGACTACCATTACTGTTTTTTATTTTTTCTGCTGGTCTTTCTTTCAGGAAGTATCTTTTGTTCTTCTAGAACCTCCAACCTGGTCTGCTTTTCCCTTCAAGTGGAAATTTCCTACTTCAGAAGATTCTGGATGGGATTCAGGGTTCCATCTATGATCTTATACAATTCAAAGGTTCCACAGGATGCCTCCTTCACTGGATAAATTCTAGCCCCATTTTAGGTATTCCAGTTATAGGCTCAAGATGGACCTACAAGCTTTCTATGGTGATATTTCTTGCTGTTTATTTCTCTCCCCCTCAACTGTCTATTTTAAAATAGTAGTCAAGGGAAACCAAGATTTAAAAGACAGCCAAGCATTTTAACATTATTTCTACTTTTTACTCATTCAAACCATGCCTCAATCCCTGTATCCCAGAGCCCTGATGTTCCAAGGTTGAGAATACATCACTATTAACCTCTATCCATTTACAAACCTGCCTAAATATTTTCCCATCTGCCTTGTTCTTCTATTCCCTTCCCTCTTCTTGTGTTCTTCCCCCTTCTCCAGCACCCAAACTATCCTGTATCTATTCCTTACCCTGTGCTCCACCTTCCCTTCCTCCCCTCACCCCATCCTCTAAACCCTGATAACCAACAAAGAGTTTTTTTTTTTACCTTTAATGAGGGTACTTTTTCTTCAGCTTTTGTAATAATGGTCCTGTGCAGTCTTTCTCTTTTGTGACTGACTGATTTCACTCAGCATAATGTCCTCAAGGTTCATGCATGTTATGTGGTGGCTTGCAGCTTCCTTGTTATTTTTTAAGGTAGCATAATATCCCATTGTGTGTATGTACC
>NW_006424305.1:0-1304 GCF_000296735.1 Chrysochloris asiatica | reverse complement strand
CCCCCCCCCATTTTGGATAGCCAATGTCCAAGTTGCCCATCCTTGTCTACTCTATTTATGGAGGGGGTGGGAATGATCCTTGCTGTATAGATTTGTTCCCTCTTTTGAGCTATAGCATCCATAGGTGTAGGTCAAGTTCATCAAATTGTATCAGATTACTCTTTTTTTCTTCTTCTTTCTTCTTCTAGTTGAGCTCTGATCATCAAGTCATTGAAGCCAGGTCAAGTGGGTATTATCTGCAAGTGTGGGTGTTGTTGTGCATATGCCCTCTCTTCTTAACAGCAGGATGCATCATTCTCCACTTTAGTCCTCTGTGGCTATGTCCCTGACTCTGGGCCCAGGAGTCCCCAGGTCTTGCCAAACTGCTGGCCAACAGGTCTCTACCTGGGTTCACATGAGTATATTGAATAGGGTTGGACTTAGCTCGCAGCTTCATTGCTGTTTTTCCCATACTTCCCCTTATCAGTGACCAACGTGGTCACCAGTCAGAGCACATGTCTGCTTATGTATTCCCATTGAGTCTCAATATTGGAAGGGGGTTTACCCTGAGGGGATCCGACCTCTTGCCTTGATGTCTCCTGGGCGAGCAACTTGCTTGTTCTTGTAGTAATCAGTCAGACTGCCATTATTGTTTTATATTTTTCCTGTTGGTCTTTCTTTCAAGAAGTGTCTTCTGTTCTTCTAGCCACTCCAAGCTGCTCTGCTTGTCCTTTCCTGTGGAAATTTCCCACCTCAGAAGATTCTGGATGGGATTCAGGATTCTACCTATGGTCTTATGTAATGCAGAGTCTCCACAGGACGCCTCCTTCACTGAGCAAGTTAGAGCCCTGTTTTAGGTGTTCCAATCAGTTATAGGCAGAAGACGGACTTACAAGCTTTCTATGGTGATGTTTCTGGCTATTCCTTTCTCTCCCTGTCAAGTGTGTATTTTATAAAGGTATGCCAGGAAAACCAAGACTCAAAAGACAGATAAGCAACTTAACATTATTTTCTCCCTTTTGTCCATTCCAACCATGTCTCAATCCCTATATCCCAGAGTCCTGTTGTTCCAAGGTTGTGCATACATCATTATTTACCTCTGTCCCACTTAGCCCATGCAAACCTGCATAATTGTTTTCCCATCCAACTTGTTCTTCCTTTCCCCTCCCCCTTCTTTGCTGTTGCCCCCCTCCCTAGCACCCAAGCTGTCCTGTGTCTATTCCCTACCCTGTGCTCAGCCTTCTCCTCCCTCCCCTCACCCCACCCCCAATTCCTGGCAAGCAGCTAACCCCCCTCCCACCCCCCCCTTTAGCATGGGTTCTTTT
>NW_006424304.1:0-1330 GCF_000296735.1 Chrysochloris asiatica | reverse complement strand
TCATCTGCCATGTAGCTAGTACTCTGTATATGGCAATGTTGCAATACTCTGCCATGTAGCTATCTCTCTGTATATGGACATTTTGGACTTGTCTGCCAATTATCTAGCACTCTGCACATGGATATGTTGGACTGATCTGCTATGTAGGTAGCTCTCTGTATATGAAGATATTGGATTTGTCTGCCATGTAGCTAGCCCACTTAATATACATATGTTGGGCTCATCTGCCACATAGCTAACTCTAAGTGTATGTACATGTTGGACTCATCTGCCATGTAGTCTTCTCTCTGTGTATGATCATGTTGGACTCATCTGACTTGTAGCTAGCCTTTTAAATAGACATATGTTGGACTCATGTGCCATGTAGCTAACTCTCAGTATATGGACATGTTGGACTCATCAGCCATGTAGCCAGAACTCTGTTTATGAACATGTTGGACTACTCTGCATGTAGCTAGTTCTCTATATATGGACACATTGGACTCATCTGCCATGTGGCTGGAATTCTGTATATGGAAATATTCCACTACTCTGCCATGTAGCTAGCTCTCTGTACATGGACAAGTTGGACTCATGTGCCATGTAGCTAGAATTCTGTATATGGAAAAGTTGCTCTCTTCTGACATGTAGCTAGCTCTCTGTATATGGACATTGTGGAATCGTCAGGCATGTAGATAGCTCTCCGTGCATGGATATGTTGGACTGATCTGTCATGTAAATAGCTCTCTGTATATGAACATATTGGACTTGTCTGCCATGTAGGTAACTCTCTGTATATGAAGATATTGGACTCATCTGCCATGTAGTCAGCTCTCTGTGTTTCAACAAGTTGGTCTCATCTGCCTTGTTGCTAGCCCTCTAAATATTCACATGTTGGACTCATCTCCCATGAAGCTAACTCTCAGTATATGGACATGTTGGACTCATCTGCCATGTAGCTAGAGCTCCGTATATGGACATGTTGGACTACTCTGCCATGGTACTAGCTCTCTATATATGGACACGTTGGACTCATTTGCCATGTAGCTAGAACTCTGTATATGGAAATGTAGCACTACTCTGCCATGTAGCTAGCTCTCTGTATATGGACAATTTGGACTAGTCTGCCATGTATCTAGCTCTCTGTACATGGATATGTTGGACTGATCTGACATGTAGGTAACTCTCTGTATGTATACATATATATATGAAGATACTGGAGTTTTCTGCCATGTAGCTAGCTCTCAGTATAGGGAAATGATGGACTCATCTCTCATGTAGCTAGTCCTATGCATATGTACATGTTGGAGTTCTCTGCTATGTATATAGCTATCATAAAGGGACACGTGGA
>NW_006424303.1:0-1321 GCF_000296735.1 Chrysochloris asiatica | reverse complement strand
CCGCTTTAGTTTGTAAATCTAAAATGCATTGACAGAGCTCAGGAGATATTTGTGTTAATAAAAGCATGCTTTTCTGTATCAAAGCAGACAAGGGAGGCCTAATTCTCTCACATGAGGAGGGCTGCGGAGTATGTTTAGTGAATGAAAATAGAGGTTGATTTAAGATGAGCCCTTTAAATAAGGGTAAAGTGTTTTGTCAATCCAAACCAATTTTCAAGTAGTCCATTTTCCTCCCTGGAAAGACACTGCCAGTAAAGGGATGAAGTCTGCATGTTTTATACAAACTTTAAGCAAGTATATCTGAGCTCCCCAGTGGGATGCTTACATTCGGAGTCAACTAGTATCAAAAAGTCTTATTTGAATATAAATTCAGTGTAACTCAACAGCTAGGATTTAGAAGAGAGAGAGTCAGATGAAAAGGTAGGAATAAAGTATACTCAATTCCCTAGTTAAGGAGCCCAGGTAGCATAGGGGAGTCCTGATGTGACGTTACAGGATAATGCGCTGGACTACAAGGTCAGTTTGAACTGCAAGGTCGTCAGTTCCAACCCACCTCAGAAACCCTATACAGGAATGTTATTGGCCTTAACCGACTTGCTGACACTTAACAACAGTAGTGTAGTAGGTTACGAGTTGGACTGCTAAGTGCAAGGTCAGTAGTTGAGAATTACCAACCACTCTGAGGGAGAAAGATGAGGCTTTCTGCTCCTGTAAAGATTTACACCCTCAGAAACCCTATCTATTCAGGGTCACTATGCATGGGAACTGACTCTACAGCACATAACCACCAACACTCTTACTTACTGACAGAGTTCAGCTCCAAAGACTAGATCATTATGTAAAAATTGCATCATTACATAGCTGACAACCAGCCAAGATGACACGTAACCTGAGCCCTCACTGCCAGTGTGTCTCTCACCTCACACCTGTGTTCATTAATACCTTGTTGTTGTTATTGTTCAGTACTGTCCGGTCTTTTCCTACCCATAGTGACTCTGTACAGGATTTCTAAGAAGCCACTGGTGAGTTTAAACAGCTGACCTTTCCATTTGCATTCTGGTACTTATCCTAAAGAGTCACACCAGGCCTCCTCACTACTGCCTTAATGTAAGTCTTAATGAGGAAAATAGTAGGAATGGAGATTTTTTTTAAACTATGGTTGGTGTTAAATGCCATCGAGTCAGTTCCGACCTATAGCGCCCCTGTATACGGTTTCCGAGGAGCGACTGGTGAGCTTGAACCACTGACCTTGCAGTTCAAACTGACTTTGCAGTCCAGCGCATTAACCCAGTCATAAGATAGTCGGTAAGTGAGAAACTGT
>NW_006424302.1:0-1246 GCF_000296735.1 Chrysochloris asiatica | reverse complement strand
GGCTGTTAGGGCTTTAATGCTAGTGCTAGGGCTAGGACTAGCACTGTTATGGAATTAGGGCTAGGATTAGAGCTAGTGCTTTTACGGCTTTAGGGACAGTGCTAGGGCTAGGGCATAAGGTCAAAGGCTTTCAGGCTAGGACCAGCGCTGTTAGGGCTTTAGGGCTAGGGCTTGGTCTAGGGCTGTTAGGGCTTTAAGGCTAGGGCAAGGGCTAGGGATGTTATGGCTTTAGTGTTGGATTAGAGATAGTTCTTTTAGGGCTTTAGGGTCAGTGCTAGGGCTATTCCTTTAGGGCTAGGTATAGGGCTAGGGCATTAGGTCAAGGGCTTTAGGATTAGGGCCATTGCTGTTAGGGCTTTAGTGCTAGGGCTTGGGCTAGGGCTGTTAGGGCTTTAGGGCTAAGGCTAGGGCTAGGGCTGTTAGGGCTTTAGGACTAGAGCTAGGCCTGTTATGGTTTTAGGGCTAGGGCTTGGGCTATGGCTGTTAGGGCTTTAGGGATAGGGAAAGGGCTGTTAGGGCTTTAGGGATAGGGATAGGGATAGGGCTGAGAGGGCTTTATGGCTAGGGCTAGGGCTTGGGCTCTTAGGGCTTTAAAGCTAAGGCTAGCGTCAGTGCTATTAGGGCTTTAGGGCATGAGCTTGACCTAGGGATGTTGGGGCTTTAGGGCTAGGGTGAGGTCTAGGGATGCTATGGCTTTAGTGTTGGATTAGGGATAGTTCCTTTAGGGCTTTAGGGTCAGTGCTAGTACTATTCCTTTAGGGCTAGGTATAGGGCTAGGGTATTAGGTCAAGGGCTTTAGGGCTAGGACCAGTGCTGTTAGGGCTTTAGTGCTAGGGCTTGGGCTAGGGCTGTTAGGGCTTTAGGGCTAGGGCTAGGGCTAGGGCTTTTAGGTCTTTATGGCTAGAGCTAGGCCTGTTATGGCTTCAGGGCTAGTTATAGGGCTAGGGCATTAGGTAAAGGGCTTTAGGGCTAGGGCCAGTGCTGTTAGGGCTCTAGTGCAAGGGCTTGGGCTAGGGCTGTTAGGGCTTTAGAGCTAGGGCTAGGGCTGTTAGGGCTTTAGGGCTAGGCCTAGGCCTGTTAGGGCTTTAAGGCTAGGTCTTGGCCTGTGGCTGTTAGGGCTTTAATGCTAGGGCTAGGGCTATTACTAGCACTGTTATGGAATTAGGGCTAGGATTAGAGCTAGTGCTTTTACGGCTTTAGGGACAGTGCTAGGGCTAGGGCCAGCGCTGTTAGGGCTTTAGGGCTA
>NW_006424301.1:0-1315 GCF_000296735.1 Chrysochloris asiatica | reverse complement strand
CAGCCACCAAAAGAAAAGAAATAATAATTAGAGCAGAAATAAATGAGATAGAAAACAGAAAAACTGTAGAAAGTATCAACAGGACAAGAAGCTGATTTCTTGAAAGGATTAACAAAATTGACAGACCATTGGCAAACCTAACAAATGAAAAGAGGGAGAAGATACAAATAACATGCATTAGAAACCACTCAGGTGAGGTCACAATGGAACCAAGGCAAATCAAAAGGATAATAACAGAATACTATGAAAAGTTGTAATCTAACAAATTTGAAAACTTACATTTGTAGAAAAACACGACCTACCTAAATTTACACAGAGTGAAGTAGAAAACCTGAATAGACCCATAACAAAAGAAGAAATTGATCAGGTCATCAAAAACTCCCAACCAAAAGAAGTCCAGGCCCAGATGGCTTCACTGGTGAGTTCTACCAACCGTTCAGGGAAGAGCTGTCACCAATTCTACTCAAATTATTCCAGAATATAAAGGAAGATGGAAAACTTCCTCATATATTTTATAAAGCAAGTATAACCCTCATACCAAAACCAGGGAAGGAAGTCACTAAGAAAGGAAATTATAGAACAATATCCCTTGTGAACATAGATGCAAACAAAATCCTAGCCAACAGAATCCAGCAGCACATCAAAAAGATAATACATCATGATCAAGTGGGATTCATATCAGGGATGCAAGGATAGTTCAGCACTAGAAAACAATCAATGTAATCCACCATATAAATAAGAAAAAAGAAAATAACCACATGGTCATATCATTTGATGCACAAAAAGCATTTGACAAAATCCAACATCCATTCCTGATATAAACACTAAACAAAGTAAGAATTGAAGGGAGAAGGGAAATACCTCAACATAATTAAGAGCATATATACAAAACCAACAGCCTACAATACTCTCAATGGAGAGAAACTGAAAGCCTTCCCTCTGCGAACAGGAACCAGACAAGGATGCCCTTTGTCACCACTCCTATTCAATATTGTGCTGGAAGTCTTAGCAAGATCTATATGGCAAAACAGGGAAATTAAAAGCATCCAAATTGGCAAAGAGGAAGTAAAACTCTCTATTTGCAGATGATATGATCCTAAGCAGAGAAAACCCCAAAGACTCAGTAAAAAAGCTACTAGACCTCACTGGAAGATTCAGGAAAGTGGCAGGATATAAGATCAACATTAAAAAATCAGTTGGATTTCTCTATAGCAACAACAACAGCGCTGAAAAGGACATTAGGAAAGCAATACCATTTACAATATCCGCACAAAGGATGAAATAGCTGGGAATAAGGAGCTCTGGTAGCGTAGTG
>NW_006424300.1:0-1357 GCF_000296735.1 Chrysochloris asiatica | reverse complement strand
AGCCTATTGATGCTGCCATTGTGCCAATCCATCTCATTGGGGATTTTCCTCCTTTTCTCTGACCTTCCACTTTACCAATCATGTGACTGGTCCCTCCTGACAATATGTCCAAAGTATGAGAGATGAAGTTTGACCATCCTGGCTTCCAATGAGCACTCTGGCTGTACTTCTTTCAGCACAGATTGGTTTGTTCTTTTGGTACTTTTAATATTCTCCTCCAACACCATAACCCAAATGCATCAATTATTCTACGATCTTCCTTATTCACTGTTCAACTTACACATGCATATGAGGTTATGGTAAGTACCATAGCTTGAGTCAGGCTTATGTTAGTCCTCAAACTGACATCTTTGCTCTACAACAGTTTAAAAAGGTCTTGTGCAGCAGATTTGCCTAATGTGATACATCGTTTGATTTCTTGATTGCTATTTCCATGGGTGTTGATGGTTGATTCAAGCAAAATGACGTCTTTGATATCTTCAGTCTTTTCTCCAATGGTATGGAAGTTGTTTATTGGTCCAATGGTGAGGATTTTTATTTTCTTTACAGTGAGATGCAACCCATATCAAAGGCAGTGGTCTTTGACTTTCATCAGTAAGTATTTTAAGTCCTCTTCACTTTCAGCAAGCAAGGTTGTATTATCTGCATATTGCAGGTAGCTAATGAGACTTGCACACAAATCCTGATGCTACGTTTTTCTTCATATAATCCAGCTTCTCGGATTATTTGCTCAGCATACAGATGGAATAAGAATGGTGAAAGAATACTACCCTGGCACATACCTTTCTTAATTTTAAACCATTTGGTGTTCCCTTGTTCTGTTTGTCTCTTGGTCTATGTACAGGTTCCTCATGAGCACAATTAAGTATTCTGGAATACTTATACTTTGCAATGTTGTCCATAGCTTCTCATGATCCATACAATGGAAAGCCTTTACATAGTCAATAAAGCATAGGTAGACTTTTTCTGATATTCTCTGCTTTCATCCAAGATCCATCTCATGTCAGCAATGATATCCCTCGTTCAACATCCTCTTGTGAAACTGGCTTGAACTTCTGGAAGTTCTCTGTCAATGTAGGTTTGCAGCCATTTTTGTATTACGTTTAGTAAAACTTTACTCGCATGGGATATCAATGATATTGCCCATTGATTTCCTCATTCTGTTGGGTCACTTCTCTTTGGAATGGGCACAAATATGGATTTTTTCCCCCAGTTAGCCAAGTACTTATCTTCCATATTTTTGGGCATAGATAAGTGAATGCCTCCAGTTCCCTATATCAGCTTATTGAAAGATTTCAATTTTTATTCCATCAGTTCCAGGTGCCTTGTTCTTTGCCAATGCCTTCAATGCACCTTG
>NW_006424299.1:0-1315 GCF_000296735.1 Chrysochloris asiatica | reverse complement strand
CGGTACTGACTCGATGGCACCTAACAACAACAACAACAATTAATGATCTGTTCCACAGTCTGCCCCTGGCCTTGTTTTCACTGATGATATGGAGCTTTTCCATTGTCTCTTTCTGCAAATGTAGTCAATATGATTTCTATGTATTCCATCTGGTGAGGTCCATGTGTATAGTCGTCTCTGGTGTGTCTAAAGAAGTTATTTGAAATGAACAAATCATTGATTTTGCAGAATTCTGTCAAGCGATCTCCAGCATCATTTCTATCACCAAGGCCATATTTTCCAAATACTGGTCCTTCCTCTTTGTTTCCAACCTTTGCATTCCAATCACCAGTAATCATCAATACATCTTGATTGCCTGTTTGATCAATTTAAGATTGAAGAAGTTAGTAGAATTCTTCTATTTCACCCTCACTGGCTTTAGTGGTTGGTGCATAAATTTGAATAATTGTGCTGTTTACTGGGCTTCCCTGTAGAAGCATGGATATTATCCTATCACAGACAGCATTGTACCTCATGACTGATCTGGATATGTTCTTTTTGATGATGAATTCAACACCATTCCTCTTCAATTTGTCATTCCCGGCATATTAAACCATGTGTTTGTCAAATTCAAAATGGCCAATATCAGTCCATTTCAGCTCACTAATGCCTAAGATATCGATGTTTATGCATTCCATTTCATTTTTGACAATTTCCAATTTTCCCAGATTTATACTTTGTGCATTCTATGTTCCGATTTTCAATGGATGTTTACAGTTGTTTCTCTTCATTTTGAGTTGTGCCCCATCAGCAAATGAAGGTCTGTGGGCTTTTCTCCCACAGGCTTTACTCCATTCGCGTCATCCCTGTCAATTCTACTTTGAGAAGGCATCTCTTCCCCAGTCGCATTTTGAGTGCCTTCCAGCCTGAGGGGCTCCTTTTCTGGCACTATATCTGACAGTGTTTCCCTGCTATTCATAAGGTTTTCAGTGACTAATATTTGGAAGTAGTTCATCTCTCCTTCTTCGTAGTCTGTCTTTGTCTGGAAGCTCATCTGAAACCTGTCCGCCATAGGTGACCCTGCTGGTATTTAAAATACCGGTAGCATAGCTTTCAGAATCACAGGAACTCACAAGCCACCACAGTACCACAAACTGACAGATGAGTGGTGGATAATCCTGGTACAGTGACAAAAATCAGGAAATGAGCATTGATAAAATACTATTATCTAATCTACAGATTTTACCAACTGTCCCAATAATGTCCTTTACAACAATAGCGCATCCTGTCTTACACGTTGCATTTGTCAAGTCTCTTTATTCTCTTGAAATCTGGA
>NW_006424298.1:0-1366 GCF_000296735.1 Chrysochloris asiatica | reverse complement strand
AATGGATGAGTGCCTCCTGTGCTGCCTCAGTTTGCTGAATTATTTCAATTTGTACTCCATCAATTTCTGATACCATGTTCTTTGACAATGACATCAATGCAACCTGACCTTTTCATTCAGTATCATTGGTTTTGACCATGTTACCTCTTGAAATGGTTCAACATTAACCATTCCTTTTTTATTTTTAGGTTTTATTGTGAATTGAGTGATAATTTATATGGGAGAACATCAGTTTTAAACTCATTGTTTCATTACAATGATTACAATCCCCTCTGTACATCATCATTCAACAGTGTTTGCTTCTATTCCCTCCATTTTTCACAAATTTCTTTTTTGAAGAGTGATTTTATGCATTCCTTCCATCTTCTTTATTTTGATGTTATATATATATATGTTTTTATTGTGACTTGAGTGATCATTTACAGGGAGAACATCAGCTTTACATTCATCCTATTATATTTTGTTTTATTTTAATAACTTCAATCCCGTCTATGCATCATCATTCAACAATGTTTGCTTCCAATACCTCTGTTCTTTCTTTTTGTTTTTTATGTACACCAAAGCACTCAGGAATATATAACCATATAACCACTCAAACAACCAAGGGCCATACCCTGCATGCCAGTCCCCCGGCCTCCAGCACATAGCCTCTTTCCCTCCTTCAGTCTAGAGCCCCAGCTGCTCCGTCTCTCCACGTCATCATCTCTGCCTCCATCTTTGGCACTATTGCCTCTCTGGACAGGGTCCTGCACTCTGCTGTTTTCCTTTAATGGTACCAGGGTCCTCCGCTCCTGGACTTAAAGATCAACCACTCCCTTCCTTTTGTTACAAAACATCTACCTTCACATTTGTGGCTCTCATGTTCAATCCTGATAGCAATTATTCACTATGGAACCACAAGAGTCTTATTCCCATCTCTTTTCACCAGCCCCATCTAGATAGATTGCAAACCATTCAGTGGAGCTTCTGTCTTCCCCCACACCCTCTGAATATAAGCTTCTTCTTGAAAATATGTAAGCCAGTCACTTCGTGCATTTGTTGCCCCCTCCCACCCTATTTTGGGTAGCAACAATCTAAGTTACCCATCCCCATCAACCCTGTGTACAGAGGAGGTGGGAATGGTTCATGCTGTAAAAATTTGATTGCATGTTTGATCAATTTCAGATTGAAGAAGTTGGTAGAATTCTTCCCTTTCATCCTCACTGACTTTAGTGGTTAGTGCATAAATTTGAATAATACTGGTATTAACTGGGCTTCCCTGTAGGCACATGGATATTAATCATCCTATCACAAACAGTGTTGTACCTCATAACTGATCTGGATATGTTCTTTTTGACAATGAATGCAACACCATTCCTCTTCAATT
>NW_006424297.1:0-1366 GCF_000296735.1 Chrysochloris asiatica | reverse complement strand
CAAATAACCCAATTAAAAAATGGGCACAGGACATGAACAGACACTTCACCAAGGAGGAGATCCAGGCAGCCAACAAACATATGAAGCAATGTTCACGATAACTAGCCATTGTTGTTGTTAAGTGCCTTCAAGTCGGTTCTGACCCATAGCGACCCTGTACAGGGTTTCCGAGGGTGTAAATTTTTACAGGAGTAAAAAGCCTCATCTTTCTCCCGCAGAGCGGCTGGTATTTTTGAACTGCTGACCTTAAGGTTCACAGCCCGATTCGTAGATTCCTAACCACTACGCTACCAGAGCTCCTTTAGAGAGATGCAAATCAAAACAACAATGAGATATCATCTCACACCAGCAATGATAGCAAATATCAAAAAAGTAGAGGACAATAAATGCTGGTGAGGATGTGGAGAGACTGGAATGCTCCTGCATTGCTGGTGGGATTGCAAAATGGTCCAACCTCTCTGGTGTTTCCTCAGAAGGTTGGAAACAGAAATACCTTATGATCCAGCAATTTGTCTACTTGGTATTTACCCACAAGAAATGCGAGCCATAACACAAGTAGATATATGCACACCAATGTCCATAGCAGCACTATTTACAATAGTAAAAAGATGGAGGCAGTCAAAGTGCCCATCTACTGAAGAATGGATAAACAAACTGGGGTACATATGCACAATGAAATATTATGCTACCTTGAAGAATAACAAGGAAGCTGCAAGCCACTGCATAACATGGATGAACCTTGAGGATATTATGTTGAGTGAAATTAAGTCAGTCACAAAAGGAGAAATACTGCATAGGACCACTATTGTAAATTACTATCACCATAGAAAGCTTGTAAGTCTGTCTTCTGCATATAACTGACTGGAATACCTAAAATGGAGCTACAACGTGCCCAGTGAAGGAGGGTTCCTGTGGAACCTCTGTATTGCATAAGACCATAGGTGGAATCCTGAACCCCATCCAGAATCTTCTGAGGTGGGAAATTACCACTTGAAAGGACAAGCAGACCAGCCTGGAGCGGCTAGAAGAACAGAAAATACTTCTTGAAAGAAAGACTGACAGGAAAAATACAAAACAATAACGGCAGTCTGACTGATTACTACAAGAACAAGCAAGAGGCTCGCCCAGGAGACATCAAGGCAAGTGGTCGGGTCCCCTCAGGGCAAACCGCCTTTAAGACTCAATGGGAATACACAAGCAGACATGTGCTCTGACTGGTGACCACATTGGTCACCGATAAGGGGAAGTGAGGGAAAAACAGCAATGAAGTTGTGAGCCAAGCAACCACATTCAATAGACTCCTGTGAACCTGGGTGGAGACCCAGTTGGCCAGCAGTTTGGCAAGACCTGGGGACTCTTTGGCCCA
>NW_006424296.1:0-1319 GCF_000296735.1 Chrysochloris asiatica | reverse complement strand
ACTACAAGTGGGTGCTTTAAAGAGCAGAAACTTAAAATTTTCCTGAGGCTAAAACCCTAAATTAGGATCTTGGCTATGTCATTTCTTTCCTTATCCACACAATCTAAAGCCTTTGCATAGTCGATAAAACACAGGTAAACATCTTTCTGATATTTTCTGCTTTCAGCCAAGATCTATCGGACATCAGCAATGATATCTCTCATTCCATGGCCTCTTCTGAATCCCGCTTGAACCTCTAGAAGTTCTCTGTCAATGTATGATTGTAGCCGTTTCTGTATTACCTTTAGCAAAACTTTACTCGTCTGAGATATCAAAGAGATTGTCCAATGATTTCCACATTCCATTGGGTCACCTCTCTTTGGAATGGGCACACATAAGGGTCTCTTCCAATCAGTTGGCCAGATAGTTGTCTTCCAAATTTCTTGGCAGAGATGAGTGAGTGCCTCCTGTGTCGCCTCACTTCCTTGAAAGATTTCAGTTTTTATTCCAGCAATTCTTGGTGCCTTGTTCTTTGCCAATTCCTTTAATGCACCTTGGACTTCCTCTGTGAGTACCATTGGTTCTTGAATGTATGGAACCTCTTGAAATGGTTGAACATGAACCATTTCCTTTTGGTACAGTTACTCTGTGTATTCCTTCCATCGTCTCTTGATGCTTTCGCATCATTCAATAATTTCCCCAGAGAATCTTTCAATAATGAAAGTCAAGCCTTGAATTTTTTCTTCAGTTCCCCCAGCTTGAGAAATGCTGAGCATGTTCTTCCTTTTTGGATTTCTGATTCCAAATCTTTACACATTTTATTACAATACTTGGCTTTATTGTCTTGAGCTGATCTTTGACATTTTCTGTTCAGCTCTTGAACCTTCTCATTTCTTCCATTTCCTTTAGCATCTCTACCCTGGAGAACAAGTTTCAGTGTCTCTTCTGACATCCATTTTGACCTTTTCCTTCTTTCGTGTCTTCTTAATGACTTTTTGCTCTCTTCACATATGATGTTCTTAATGTCATCCCACAACTCTTCTGATCTTCGGTCTTTAGTGTTTAATGTATGAAATCTGGTCTTCTGATGATCTCGAAATTCAGGTGGGATATATTCAAGGTCATATTTTGGCTCTCGTGGACTTGTTTTCATTTTCTTCAGTTTCAGCTTGAATTTGCATATCAGTAATTGATGGTCTGCTCCACAGTCTGCCCTTGGCCTTGTTTTGACTGATGATATGGAGCTTTTCCATCTTCTCTTTCCACAGAAGTTGTTGTTGTTGTTGTTGTTGAGTGCCATCGAGTCGGGTCCGACCCATAGCGACCCTGTACAGGGTTTC
>NW_006424295.1:0-1348 GCF_000296735.1 Chrysochloris asiatica | reverse complement strand
TGGCATCAGGATTGGAGGAAGATTCATTAACAACCTACAATATGCAAATGATACAACTTTGATTGCTGAAAGTGAAGAGGACTTAAAATACTTACTGATAAAGGTCAAAGAGCACAGCTTTCCATATGGATTACATCTCAATGTAAAGAAAACAAAAGTTCTTATCACTGGACCAATAAGCAACATTCTTATCAATGGAGAAAAGATTGAAGTTGTCAAGAACTTCATTCTTCTTGGATCAACTATCAACACTCATGGAAGTAGCAGTCAAGAAATCAGATGACATATTACATTAGGTAAATCTGCTGCACAAGACCTTTTTAAAGTGTTGAAGAGCAAAGATGTCAGCTTGAGGACTAAGGTGAACCTGACTCAAGCCATGGTATTTTCAATAACTTCATATTCATACAAAAATTGGACAGTGAATAAGGAAGACTGTTGAAGAATTGATGCATTTGAGTTATGGTGTTGGAGGAGAATATTGAAAGTGCCATGGGCTGCCAAAAGAACAAACAGATCTGTGTTGGAAGAAGTGCAACCAGAATGCTCCTTGGAGGCCAAGATGGACAAACTTCATCTCTCATACTTCAGACATATTGTCGGGAGGGACCAGTCGCTGGAGAAGGATGTCATGTTTGGTAAGGTGGAGGGTCAGAGAAAAAGAGGAAGACTCCCAACGAGATGGATTGGCCAAGTAGCAGCATCAAAATGGGCTCAAGCTTGGCAACAGTAGTGAGGTTGGCCCAGCACGGGGCAGTGTTTTGTTCTGTTGTGCATAATGTCACTATGGGTCAGTACTGACTCGATGGCATCTACCAACGACAAGAGTCTAGGTGGCGCTATAGGATAAACACTGGACTGCTAACTGCGAGGTGCTTCAAACCCTATACAGAGTTGCTGTGAATCAGAACCCACTCGACAGCACTGTATAACAGCAATGTGGCCACCAGGAGCAGGGATGGCTCAGTGGCAGAAATATCCCCTTCCAAAGGTTCAATTCCCGGCCAGTGCACCTGGTGTGAACCTGCTCATCAGCGCAGGCTTGTATGATGTTGAACAGGTTCCAGCGTAGCTTCCAGACTAAGACTAGGAAGAAGGACCTGGAGATCTGCTTCCACAAATCAGCCGAAAGGTCTATGTGTCACAGTGGCTCTATGTATCACAGTGGCTCTATGTATCATAGTAGCTCTATGTATCACAGTAGCTCTATGTATCACAGTAGCTCTATGTATCACAGTAGCTCTATGTATCACAATAGCTCTATGTATCATAGTAGCTCTATGTATCACAATAGCTCTATGTATCACAACAGCTCTATCTATCATAGTAGCTCTATGTATCACAGTAG
>NW_006424294.1:0-1312 GCF_000296735.1 Chrysochloris asiatica | reverse complement strand
CATTCAACAAATCATATACTTTGTTTCATTACAATAATTATAATCCCCTCCATGTACCATCCAAACAAGTCCACGAGAGCAAAAATATGACCTTGAATATATCCCACCTGAATTTAGAGATCATCTGAAGAACAGATTTGGTACATTAAACACTAAAGAATGAAGACCAGAAGAGTTGTGGGATGACATCAAGAACATCATACAGGTAGAAAGCAAAGAGTCATTGAGAAGCCAAGAAAGAAGGAGAAGGTCAAAATGGATGTCAGAAGACACACTAAAACTTGCTCTCCAGTGTAGAGATGATAAAGCAAAGGAAAGAAATGAGGAGGTCCAAGAGCTGAACAGAAAATTTCAAAGATAAGCTAGAGAAGATAAAGCCAAACATTACAACAAAATGCACAAAGATCTGGAATCAGAAAACCAAAAAGGAAGAACATGCTCAGCATTTCTCAAGCTGGGGTGACAGAAGAAAAAAATTAAGCCTCGACTTTCATTATTGAAAGATTCTATGGGCAAATTATTGAATGATGCAGAAAGCATCAAGAGAAGATGGAAGGAATACACAGAGTCATTGTACGAAAAGGAAATGGTTAACGTTCAACCGTTTCAAGAGGTAGCATATCATATGATCAAGAGCCAGTGATACTGAAGGAGAAAGTCCAAGGTGCATTGAAGGAATTGACCAAGTACAAGGCACCAGGAATTGATGGAATCAAAATTGAAATCTTTCAAGAAAGTTAGGCAGCGCAGGAGGCACTCACTCATCTTTGCCAAGAAATTTGGAAGACAACTATGTGGCTGACTGATTGGAAGAGATCCGTATTTTTGCCCATTCCAAAGAGAGGTCACCCGACGGAATGCGAAACTCATCGGACAATCTCTTTGCTATCCCATGCGAGTAAAGTCTTACTAAAGGTAATACAGAAATGGCTACAATCATGCATTGAAGGAGAACTTCCAGAGGTTCAAGCTGGATTTAGAAGAGGCCATGGAACGAGGGATATCACTTCTGATTTCTGATGGATCTTGGCTAAAAGCAGAGAATACCAGAAGGATGTTTATCTGTGCTTTATTGACTACGCAAAGGCTTTCAATTGTGTGAATCATGACAAGCTATTGACAACATTGCAAAGTATGAGTATTCCTGAACACTTAATCATGCTCATGAGGAATCTGTACCTGGACCGAGAGGCAGTTGTTCAAACAGAATGCAGGAACACTGAACGGTTTAAAATAAAGGTTTGTGGCAAGGTTATATTCTTTCACCATAGCTATTCAACCTGTATGCTGAGGAAATAATCCAAGAAGCTGG
>NW_006424293.1:0-1325 GCF_000296735.1 Chrysochloris asiatica | reverse complement strand
GCAACATTTCCATATACAGAGCTAAAGCTACATGGCAGATGAGTCCAATGTGTCTATATACTGTGAGCCAGCTACATGGCAGAGTTGTCAAACATGTCTATGTATAGAGTACTAACTACATGGCAGATGAGTCCATCATGTCCATATACTGAGAGTTAGCTACAAGCCTGATGAGTCCAACATGTTCATACAGAGAGACCAGGCTACATGTTTGATGAGTCCAATAAGTCCATATACTGGGAGCTAGCTATATGGCAGACAAGTCCAATATGATCATATACAGAGAGGCACATACATGGCAGATCAGTCCAACATATCCATGCACAGAGAGCTAACTACATGGCAGACGAGTCCAAAAGGTCCATGTACAGAGAGTTAGCTACATGGTATAGTAGTACAACATTTCCATATACAGTGTTCTAGCTACATGACAGATGAATCTAACATGTCCCTATACTGAGAGTTAGCTACATGGTAGATGACTCCAATGTGTTTATATATAGAGGGCTAACTAAAATGTAGACGAGTCCAACATGTTCATATATAGGGAGTTGGCTACCTGACTGATGAGTCCAACATGTTCATATACAGAGAACTACCCACATGGCAGATTAGTCCAACATATCCATGCACAGAGAGCTAGCTACATGGCAGAGGAGTCAAAAATGTCCATATACAGAGAGTTAGCTACATGGTGGAATAGTACAATATTTCTATATACAGTGTTCAAGCTACATGGCAGATAAGTCCAATGTGTCCATATAATGACAGCTAGCCATCCATATGCAGAGTACTAGCTACATCTCAGATGAGTCAATCATGTGCATATACTGAGTGTAAGCTACATGGCAGATGACTCCAACATGTGTATATATAGAGGACTAGCTACAAGGCAGATAAGTCCAACATGTTCATAAAGAGAATGCTGTCTACAAGGCTGATGAGTCCAATATGTCCATGTACTGAGAGCTAGCTACATGGCAGACAAGTCCAATATGTTCATATACAGCAGATCAGTCCAACATAACCATGCACAGAGAGCTAGCTACATGGCAGACGAGTCCAAAAGGTCCATGTACAGAGAGTTAGCTACATAGAAGAGTAGTACATTTCCATATACCGTGTTCTAGCTACATGGCAGATGAGTCCAACGTGTCCATATAATGAGAGCAAGCTACATGGCAGAGTAGTCCAACATGTCCATATACAGACTGATAGCTACAAGGCAGATCAGTCCAACATGTCCATATCCTGAGAGTTAGCTACATGGCAGATGAGTCCAACATGTGTATATATAGAGGACTAGCTACAAGGGAGATGAGTCC
>NW_006424292.1:0-1366 GCF_000296735.1 Chrysochloris asiatica | reverse complement strand
CTAATGATTGATGACCAGAAAAATAGTGGGATTACATCAAGGGTATCATACAGTAAAAGCACAAGGTCATTAAGAAGACAAGAAAGAAGAAAAAGACCAAAATGTATGTCAGAACAGACTCTGAAACTTGCTCTCCAGCATGGAGTTGTGAAAGCATATGGAAGAAATGAAGAGGTAAAAGAACGGAATAGAAAATTTCAAAAGGCAGTGCTAAAAGATAAAGTCAAACATTATAATGAAATGTGCAAAGATCTGGAGTTAGAAAACCAAAAGGGAAGAACAAGCTCAGCATTTCTCAAGCTGCAAGAACAGGAAAAATTCAAGCGTCATAGGCAAAATTTGAATAATGCAGAAATCATGAAAAGAAGATGGAAGGGATACACAGAGTCATTGTATCAAAAAGAAATGTTTGATGTTCAACCATTTCAAGAGGTAACATATGATCAAGAGCCAATGATACTGAAGGGATAAGTCCAGGGTGCAATGTAGGCATTTTCAAAGCACAAGGCACTGGGAATATATAGAATGCAAATTGCAATATTTCAACAAACTGATGCAGCACTGGAAGCACTCATTCATCTATGCCAAGAGATTTGGAAGACAGCTACTAGCCAACTGATTGGAAAAGATCCATATTTGCCCATTGGAAAGAGAGGTGACCCAAGGGAAAGAGGAAATTATCAGATTGCGTTATTAACATGGCATACAAGTCAAGTTTTGCTAACGATAGTTCAAAAATGGCTGCAAGGGACATGCCAGAGGTTCAAGTCTGATTCAGAAGAGGACATGGAACAAGGGATGTCAGATGGATATTGGCTGAAAGCAGAGAATGCCAGAAAGATGTTTGCCTGTGCGTTATTGACTATGCAAAGGGTTTCAATTGTGTGGATCATGACAAGTTATGGACAGCATTGTGGCGAATGAGTATTCTGTAATTGTGCTCATGAGGAACCTGTACATAAACCAAGGGGCAATTTTTCAAACGGAATAAGTGGACTCTGAATGGTTTAAAATTAGGAAAAGTATACATCATTGTTGTATTCTTTCACTATACTTATTCAATCTGCAAGTTTAACAAATAATTCCAAAAACTGGATTATATGAAGAAAAACATGGCACCAGGATTGGAGAAAGACTCATTAACAACCTGTGATATGCAGATGATACAACCATGCTTTATGAGACTGAAGAAGACTAAAAATATTTGCTGATGAAGATCAAAGACCACAGCCTTCAGTATAGTTTGCATCTCATTTAAAAGAAAAGAAGACTCCTGATTCAGAAGAGGCTGTGGAACAAGAGATATCATTGCTGATGTCCGATGGATCTTCGCTGAAAGCAGAGAATATCAGACAGATGTTTACCT
>NW_006424291.1:0-1366 GCF_000296735.1 Chrysochloris asiatica | reverse complement strand
TGTCACCAATTTTACTCAGATTATTCCAGAATATAGAGGAGGATGGAAAACTTCCTAATACATTTTATGAAGCAAGCATAACCCTCATACCAAAACCAGAGAAAGATGTCACTAAGAAAGAAAATTATAGACCAATATCCCTCATGAACATTGATGTAATAATTCTCAACAAAATCCTAGCCAACAGAATCCAGCAGCACATCAAAAAGACAATACATCATGATCAAATGGGATTCATATCAGGGATGCAAGGATGGTTCAACATTAGAAACACCATCAACATAATCCACATATAAATAAGAAAAAAGAAAAGAACCATATGATTATATCGATTGATGCAGAAAAGGCATTTGACAAAATCCAAATTCCATTCCTGATAAAAACACTCAACAAAGTAGGAATTGGAGGGAAATTCCTCAACATAATTAAGAGCTTATATAAAAATCCAACAGCCTACATTACCCTAAATGGAGAGAAACTGAAAGTCTTCTCTCTGTGAACAGAAACCAGACAAGGATGCCCTTTGTCACCACTCCTATTCAATATTGTGCTGAAAGTGTTAGCAAGAGCTATACAGCAAGACAGGGAAATTAAAGGCATCCAAATTGGCAAAGAGGAAGTAAAACTCTCTATTTGCAGACAATATGATCCTATACGTAGAAAACCCCAAAGACTCAGTAAAAAACTAGTAGACCTCATTGGAAGATTCAGCAAAGTGGCGGGATGTAAGATCAACATTCAAAAATCAGTTGGATTCCTCTATACCAAAAATGAGAGTGCTGAAAAGGACATTAGGAAAGGAATACCATTTATAATAGCTGCCCAAAGGATGAAATATTGTGGAATAAATATAACCTGAGAAACAAATGATTTATACAAAGAAAACTACAAAACATTACTACAAGAAACCAAAAGAGACGTACAAAATGGACGAATGTACCATGCTCCTGGATAGGAAGACTTAACATTGTGAAAATGTCAATACTGCCCAAAGTAATTTACTCATGTAATGCAATCCCAATCCACATTCCAATGACATTCTTCATATAGATGGAAAAAACAATTACAAACTTTATATGAAAAGGAAAGAGACCAAGGATAAGCAAAGCAATGCTTAAGAAGAATAAGTTTGGAAACCTCTCACTCCCCGACTTCAAAATTTATTACACAGCTACAGTGGTCCAAACAGCTTGGTACTGGTACAATGAAAGATACATTGATCAATGGAACAGAATCAAGAATCCAGAAATTAACCCATCCACATACAGCCAACTGATTTTTGACAAAGTACCTAAATATATTGCATGGGGAGATGATAGTCTCTTCAACAGATGGTGCTGGCAGAATTGAAAAGTGATGTGCAAAA
>NW_006424290.1:0-1308 GCF_000296735.1 Chrysochloris asiatica | reverse complement strand
CATCATCATGGTCAACTCTACTTTGAGGAGGAAGCTCTTCCCCAGTTGCATTTTGAGTGCCTTCCACTCTGAGGGGGGTTCATTTTCCAGCACTATATCTGACAGTGTTTCTCTGCTATTTATAAGGTTTTCAGTGACTAAATATTTGGAAGTAGTTCATCACTTCTTCTTCCTGGTCTGTCTTCATCTGGAAGCTCGTCTGAAACCTGTCCACCATGGGTGACCCTTCTGGTACTTAAAACACTGGTGACATAGCTTTCAGAATCACAGCAACTCACAAGCCACCACAGTATGACAAACTGACAGATGAGTGGTGGTATAATTGATTAGAATACCTAAAATGGGGCTACAACTTGCCCAGTGAAGGAGGCTTCGTAAGGAGCCTCTGTATTACATAAGACCTTAAGTGGAATCAATCCTGAACCCCATCCAGAATCTTCTGAGGTGGGAAATTTCCACTTGAGAGAACAAGCAGACCAGCCTGGAGAAGCTAGAACAGAAAATACTTCCTGAAAGAAAGACTAACAGGAAAAATAAAAACATTGACAGTCCGACTAACAACTGCAAGAACAAGCAAGTTGCTCGACCAGGAGACATCAAGGCAAGTGGTCAGATCTCCTCAGGGCAAACGCCCTTCCAAGACTAAGGCTCAAGGGGAATACACGAGCAGACAGGCACTATGACTGCTGACCACACTGGTCACTGATAAGGAGAAGTGAAGGAAAAACAGCAATGAAGCTGTGAGCCAACTCCTACCATGTTCAATAGACTCCTGTGAACCCAGGTGGAGACCTGGTTGGCGGCAATATGGCAAGACCAGGGGATTCCTGGGCCACAGAGGAGTAGAATGGAGAGTGAAGCATCCAGCTAACAAGAAGTGAGGGCATATGCACAAGAACACCCACACTTACAGATAATACCCACTTGACCTGGCTTCAATGGCTGGATGATCAGAGCTCAACTAGAAGAAGAAAGAAGAGGAAAAAAAGAGTAATCTGGCCAGTCACAAAAGGAGAAATACTGCATAGGATCACTGTTGTAAAAGACTAAGAAAAAGATCCCATACTAAAGGGAGGTGGGGAATTCTTACCAGGATGTGGGGTGTGGGGTGAGGGGAAGGTGGAGCACAGGGTAGGGAACAGACACAGGATAGTTTGGATGCTGAGAAGGGGGACAATACATAAGAAGGGGAAAGAGAATGGAAGGACAAGGTGGATGGGAGAACAATTAGGCAGGTTTGCATGGGCTAAGTGGGACAGAGGTAAATAATGATGTATAAACAACCTTGGAAAAACAGGGCCCTGGGAT
>NW_006424289.1:0-1308 GCF_000296735.1 Chrysochloris asiatica | reverse complement strand
GCAGTGAAGAGCTCCATTAGCAACAACAAAGAATACCGGTCCAAGCAGGCTCAGGAGATGGTCCCAGAACTCTGAAGCACATATAAAGGAATATTTATAAGGTTGGAAGGCTTAGAGCTAGGGGAATTTGTGGCAGAAGCAAGAAATCCATTGCTTTCTAGTTCGGAATGCTCAGCTACTCCAGGAGCCGCCATCTTGGGTTAGACCAAGCGAGGGAAGGATCAGACGGCCATAGACGCCTGGCAGACCGCAGAGATAAAAGTGTGGACATGCTTTTCTTTTGGTATGTGTTCACTGGTCACTTGCTGTCTAAGCACCTCCATTCTGGTAACCATAGGGGTACCTGAGCTAGCGGACACCCCAGCCACACCCTCAGAGGGTTCTACTATGCATGTGCACAGATCTCCTCAAAATTTAAAGAGACAGTTTCCAATTAAAACCAAACGGCCACAGCCAGCCCTTAACTGTTTATAACTAGAAAAAAGGCCTGAATGGGGATTGTGGAGCAGGACAAGCAGACAAAAAAGGAAATTGGCCAAAAATTAAAACCTAAGTTATATCAAAACGATCAACAGTGGCATCTTGAAACTTTTCAAGAAGAAGAGTGAAAAGAGTAGCCCATTTCCTGATCACATCTACCTGGAGTCAATCAGAAAGCATGAAAAATACCAAAATACACACCCATCTAAGTATTAAGGCTACAGATAACCCCTGAATATGCCCAAAAACCAGAAGCAGATGACCATATCTGCACATGTCCAGAAACAAGATAAAGGGATTGACACAAATGAGCTGGAAGTAGACCTACACTCCATACTGGAAGGTGGGCAGGCTTTGGAAATGCCTGAGAAGGCATTCAGAAAAATGATTACAAAATGTAACAAAACACCATATAATGGAGTTGAGAAAAATAAGGAAGAAGTCAAGAAAGCGCTACAGGAACAATCAAATAAGATAGATAGAGCATTGGAAACAATTCAAATCCTACAGAAAGAGGTCCAAACGATTGATAATAGAATATCAGAAATGGACGATACAATGACAGGGCAAAGGAGAAGAACTGAAGAGATAGAAGCCAGAACTAGAGAGCTGTAAGATAAATCTCTCAACACAACTAAGATAGAACAAATACAAAAAAGGTTTAAGAAATCTGAAGAAGGCTTAAGATTCATGTTGGATAACATGAAGAAGAACAATATAAGAATTATTAGCATTCCAGAACCAGAGCAATCACACGAGTCCACAGAGGAGATAGTTGAAAAGCTGCTGCAAGAAAATTTTCCTAACATCTTGATAACGAAAAGATAA
>NW_006424288.1:0-1367 GCF_000296735.1 Chrysochloris asiatica | reverse complement strand
GCCTCCACCCTAGGCGCCATCAAGCCTCGCCTTTTCACTGTAATCTTTTGAGAGCAGTTTATGATGTTGCTCCAGTTCTCCACTTATTCCCTTCATTTTAAGGGTTCTTGGAAGTTACACCTCTCTGGTTTGGTACTTGAGGAACAGGAAGTGAAACCAGCCCATTATGATGGTAGATTTTGGGGTCTGGACCACAGGATAACAGAGCACTGTTAAGAGATGCAAAGCCCCATTCCACCAGCTACTTTTTGTTTCCTGGGTGGTCAGATTTCTGCCTCTTAGCTGGGTTCTTGCCTCCCTGACGTGTGATGGAACAGATGTGGAGAGGCAGGGCAGCTTGGTTTTCTTCATTGAAAGGTATGGTCTGAATTAAGGCTTGAGCCCCAATCTTGTTCCTGTTTCTGTGGCTGGTTCTTCTGGATCCCTCTGAGCTGTGTCAGTCACTTGATGACTTTCTGACCCCTTGTTTTAGGGGACATTTACTTGACTGGCCCTGCTTGATTTCTTAGCTTGAATTTCATTTGGCTTACTTAGCTGGAACACCCCCATCCTAAGAATACTCTGTTATTCCTTGTTTCCTTCTTTTTTTGTTGTTGTTGTTAAGAATATACAGGGTAAAAGATAAACCAATTCAACAATTTCTACCTGTATAATTCAGTGGCAGTGATTACATTTTCCAAGTTGTACAACGCTTCTCACCCTCCTCTTTTGAATTGTACCTCCCCCATTGTACCTTCTCCATTCACATCAAGGAGCTCTGGTAGCATAGTGGTTACAAATCAGGCTGCAAACTGCAAGGCCAGCAGTTCAAAACTACCAGCTGTTCCACGGAAGAAAGATGAGGCTTTCTGCACCCGTAAAGATTTACAGCCTCGGAAACCCTGTGCAGGGTCACTATGAGTCGGAACCAACTCCATGGCACATAACCACTACCGCCACCACTCACATCAGCTCACTGTCCCCTCAGGCCCCCTTCTGCAAGTTTGGGTGTTCTTGTGCATCACCCCTCACTGCATATCAGCAGGATGCTTCACTCTCAGCTCTAGCCCTCTGTGGCTATGTCCATGTCCATGATCTCAAGTGTCCTCAGGTCTCACCGCACTTTGGACCAACCAGCCCTTCCTCTTCTCTCTCTCCTCTCCAGGTCAACGGGCTTCAATGGACTGGGCTTGAACTCAGCCCATTTCTTCATTGCTGCCTTTCTGCCTCTTCCACTCACCAGCAGACAAATGTGTTCATCAGCAAGCTTATTGCCTGTTCTTGTTGGTTCCACAGAACTTCCTTTAGGATGTTTTTCATAGCAGGGTTGGCTTTGGCAAAATCCCTTAGCTTCTGTTTATCCTGGAATGTTTTGATTACACCATCAT
>NW_006424287.1:0-1367 GCF_000296735.1 Chrysochloris asiatica | reverse complement strand
TACTCATGAGGAACCTACACATAGACCAAGAGGCAGTTGTTCGAATAGAACAAGGGAACACTGAAGAGTTTAAAATTAGGAAAGATGTGAGCTAGGGTTATATTCTTTCACGATACTTATTCAATTTGTATACTGAGTAAATCATTTCAGAAACTGGATTATATGAAGACAAATGTGGCCTCAGGGTTGGAGGAAGACTCAATAACAACTTGCGATATGCAGATGATACAATTTTGCTTGCTGAAAGCAAAGAGGACTTAAAATATTTATTCATGAATATCAAAGACAACAGCCTTTGGTATGGGTTGCACCTCAATGTAAAGAAAAAAATCTTTACCATTGAACCAATAAACACCACATAAATGGAGAAAATATTGAAGTTGTCAAGGACTTCATTTTGCTAGGATCAACCATCAACACTCAGAACAGCAGTCAAGAAATCAAACGACGTATTGCATTAGACAAATCTGTTGCCCAAGACCATTTTACAGTGTTCAAGAGCAAAGATGTCAGTTTGAGGACTAAAGTGCACCTGACTGAAACCATGGTCTTTTCAATAACCTCTTATGTATGAGAAAGCTGTACAATTAAAGAAGATGACTGTAGAAGAATTGATGCATTTGAGTTTTGGTATTGGAGGACTATTAAAAGTACCATGGACCGCCAAAACAACAAAGAAATCTGTGGTGAAAGAAGTAGCCAGAATGCTCCATAGAAGCCAGGATGGCGAGACTTCATCTCTCATATTTCGGACATATTGTCAGGAGGGACGACCGGCCCCTAGAGAAGGACATCATTGCTTAGTACAGTGGAGAGTCAGTGAAAAACAGGAAGACCTTCAGTGAAATTGATTGGCACATTGGCAGCAGCAATGGGCTCATGTGTAGCTATGATTGTGAGGTTGGCACAAGTTCAGGCAGTGTTTTGTTCTGTTGTGTATAAGGTTGCTATGATGGTACCTAATAACAACAACATAACAACAAGAATTGGATCAATAGAACACTCAACCATCAGTCATCAGTGTGTCAGAGTAGAACTGCTCATTACTGGGTTTTCAATGGCTGATTTCTAAAGTTGATTGCCAGGCCTTTCTTTGGAGGTGCCTCTAGGTAGACCAGAGCCACCAACCTTTCATATAGTACCGTAACCATCTGAAGCATTCCTATTGAGACCAGAAGAGGTAGATGGTACCTGGCGACCAGATTACCAAGTGCTCTGAAAGGGATCCCATTGTTGTTGTTGTTGTCAGGAGCCATTGAGTTGGAACCGACTCATAGTGACCCCATGCACAGCAGAATGAAACAATGTTTGATCCTGGGCCAACCCCACCACCGCTGCCACACTTGACACCATCAATGATGCCACCT
>NW_006424286.1:0-1367 GCF_000296735.1 Chrysochloris asiatica | reverse complement strand
GTTGGCCCAGGATCGAACATTGTTTCGTTCTGCTGTGCATGGAGTCGCTATGAGTCGGTTCTGACTCGATGGCACCTGACAACAACAACAACTACAAGCTACATGGCAGGGTAGTGAAACATTTCAATATACAGAGTTCTAGCTACATGGCAGATGTGGCCAAACTGTCCTTATAAGAAGAGCTACCTACATGGCAGATCAGTTCAAAATATCCATGCACAGAGAACTAGCTACATGGCAGACGAGTCCGAAATGTCCTTATACAGAGGAGCTCTGGTAGCGTAGTGGTTACGAATCAGGCTGCGAACCTTAAGGTCAGCGGTTTGAAACTACCAGTCGCTCCATGGGAGAAAGATGAGGCTTTCTACTCCTGTAAGGATTTACATCCTCGGAAACCCTGTGCAGGGTCGCTATGGGTCGGAACTGACTCGAAGGCACTTAACAACAATAACAACTACATGGCAGAGTAGTGAATCATTATCATATACAGAGTTCAAGCTACATGGCAGATCAATCCAAAGTGTTCATGTCCTGAGAGGTAGCTTCATGGCAGAATAGTCCAACATGTCCATATACAGGGTACTAGCTACCTGGCTAATTAGTCCAACATGTCCATATACTGAGAGCTAGCTACATGGCAGACAAGTCCACTATGTTCATATACAGAGAGCTACCTCCTTGGCTGATCAGTCTAACAAATCCATGTATAGACAGCTAGCTAGATACATGACAGAAAGTTCAAAATCTCCATAAACAGAGAACTAGCTACATGGCAGACAAGTCCAAAATATCCATATACAGAGAGGTAGCAACATGGCAGGTTAGTGCAACATTTCCATATACAGAGTTCTAGCTACATGGTAGCTGTGTCCAATGGGTACATATACTGAGAGATACATAAATGCAGATCAGTCCAAAATATCCATTCACAGAGAGCTAGCTATTTGTCAGATGAGTCCAAAATGTCCATATACAGAAAGCTAGTTACAAGGCAGAGTAGTGCATCATTCCCATATACAGAGTTCAAGCTATATGGCAGATGAGTTCAAAGTGTTCATATACTGAGAGCCAGCTACAAGGTAGAGTCGTCAACATGTCCATAAAAAGAATACTAGCTACATGGCAGATGTGTCCAACATGTCCATATACTGAGCGCTAGCTACATCGCAGACAAGTCCAATATATTCTTATACAGAGAGGTTGCTACATGGGTGGGTAGTGCAACATTTCCATATACAGAGTTCTAGCTACATGGCAGATGTGTCCAACGTGTCCATATACTGAAAGCTAGATACATGACAGAGTAGTCCAACATGTCCATATACAGGATACTAGCTACATGGCAGATGAGTCCAACATGTCCATAT
>NW_006424285.1:0-1306 GCF_000296735.1 Chrysochloris asiatica | reverse complement strand
CCAATATACAATCCTGAATATATCCCACCTGAATTTAGAGATCATCTGAAGAACAGATTTGATACATTAAACACTAAAGACCGAAGACCAGAAGAATTGTGGGATGACATCAAGAACATCATACATGAAGAAAGCAAAAAGTCATTAAGAAGACAAGAAAGAAGGAGAAGGTCAAAATGGATGTCCGAAGAGAGACTGAAACTTGCTCTCCAGCATCAAGATGCTAAAACAAATGGAAGAAATGAGGAGGTCCAAGAGCTGAACAGAAAATTTTAAAGATCAGCACAAGAAGATAAAGCCAAATATTACAATAAAACGTGCATAGATCTGGAACCAGAAACCCAAAAAGGAAGAACATGCTTAGCATTTCTCAGGCTGGGCGAACTGAAGAAAAAATTCAGGCCTCAACTTACATTATTGAAAGATTCTCTGGGAAAATTATTGAATGATGGAGAAAGCATCAAGAGAAGATGGAGAGACTGCACAGAGTCACTGTACCAAAAGGAAATAGTTCATGTTCAACCGTTTCAACAGGTAGCATATGATCAAGAGCCAATGATACTGAAGGAGGAAGCCCAATTTTCATTGAAGGATTTGGCAAAGAACAAGGCACCAGGAATTGATGAAATGAAAATTGAAATCTTTCAAGAAAGTGAGGCGGCATAGGAGACACTCACTCACTCATCTCTGTCAGGAAATTTGGAAGACAACTATCTGGCCATCTGACTGAAAAAGATCCGTATTTGTGCCCATTCCAAAGAGAGGTAACCCAAAGGAATGCGGAAATCATCGGACAATCTTTTTGATATCCCATGCATGTAAACTTTACTAAAGGTAATACAGAAATGGATGCAAGTATACATTGACAGAGAACTTCCAGAGATTTAAGCTGAATTCAGAAAAGGCCGTGGAACAAAGGATATCATTGCTGACATTAAATGGATCTTGGCTGAAAGCAGAGAATATCAGAAAAATGTGTTTTATTGACTACACAAAGGCTTTCAATTGTGTGGGTCATGACAAGCAATGGACAACATTGCGAAGTATGAGTAGTCCAGAACACTTAATTGTGCTCATGAGGAATCTGTACCTGGACCAAGAGACAGTTGTTCAAACAGAACATGGGAACACAGAATGCTTTAAAATTAAGAAAGGTGTATGACAAGGTTGTATTCTTTTGCCATACTTATTCAACCTGTATGCTGAGCAAATAATATGAGAAGCTGGGTTCTATGAAGAAAAACATGACATCAGGATTGGAGGAAGACTCATTAACAACCTGTGACATGCAGATGATACAACCTTG
>NW_006424284.1:0-1314 GCF_000296735.1 Chrysochloris asiatica | reverse complement strand
TTGTGGATTGAGTGAAAGTTTACAGGGCACATCATCAGTTTCACATTCAACAATTCATATAACTTGTTTCATTGCATTGATTATAATCCCCTCCATATACCATCAGTTAAAAGTATTTCTCTCTATCCACTTTAGCTTTTTAAAAAACACACAAAGAAAAAAACCCACTCAGGCATATATAATAATTTACATCTCCAAAGGGCACATTCTACAAGTCTGCTCCTGGCCACCAGTTCTTAGTCCTTCTCTTCTTACTTGATGAATCTAGAGTCCTCAGCCGCTCCCCCTCTCCATGCCTCCATTTCTGCCTCCATCTCTGGCGCTGCTGCTTCTCTGGATAAGTTCCCACATTATATTTGTGCATTCCTCTCTTGATGGTCCTAGGGTCCTCCGTTTCTGGCCTGCAAGATCAACCACTCCCCTTTTTTGTTACAAAACTTCTACCTTTACAAGTGTGACAGTCGAGATTAGTCATAATAACAGTTATTCACTATTGAATATTACAAATCTTATCCCCATCTCCTTTCAACAGACCCATCTAGACAACATGATAGCTATTCAGTGGGGACTCTTTCTTTCCCCCCACACTCTTAATTAAGCTCCCTCTTGAAACCTTGTAAGCCAGTCACTTCGTGCCTTTATTGCCCCCTCATTTCAGATAGCCAATGTTTAAGTTGCCCATCCCTATCTACCCTGTGCACAGAGCTGATAGCATTGATACTTGATTTGAAGACTATTTCCCTCTCTGTTGGTATTTAGAGTAACTACTGCTCTGAGTATAAGTCAGGTTCATAATGAAGATGTATTTTCTGTCACTGTAGCTGTTCCAGTCTGCTTGTCCTTTCTAGTGGGAATGTCTCACCTCACAAGGTTGTGGATGGAACTCAGGATTCCACCTAAGGTCCTATACTCTGTGAAGGCTTTGCATGAGGCCTATGTCACTGGGCAAGTTGTAGAACCCCTTTGAGGTATTCCAATCAGTTATAGACTGAAGGCGGACTTACAAGTTTTCTCTAACCATGTTTCCCAACATTCCTTTCTATCCCACTCAAGTGACTATTTTACAATAGTAGGCAAGGGAAATGAATATTCATAAGGCAGTCAAGGATTTTAGTATTATTTACCCTCTTCAAGATATACCTAGATCTCTGTATCCCAGATTCCTGTTGTTCCAAGGTTGAATATACATCACTATTTACCTCTGTCCCACTAGGCCATGCAAACCTGTCTCAGTGTTCCCCTATCTATCTTGTTCTTCTGCCTCCTCCCTCCTTCTTGTATTGCCCTCCCCAATACCCAAAATAAACCCCCACC
>NW_006424283.1:0-1379 GCF_000296735.1 Chrysochloris asiatica | reverse complement strand
TGTTTTTGTTACAAAACTTCTACCTTTACAACTGTGACAGTCACAATTAGTCATGATAACAATTAGTCACTATTGAATCTTATGAATCGTATCCCCATCACTTTTCACCAGACCCATCTAGACAGGATGACAGCTATTCAGTGGGGATTCTTTCTTTCCCCCATACTCTTAAACTAAACTTCCTCTTTTAACCTTGTAAGCTAGTCACGTTGTGCCTTTATTTCCCCTCATTTTAGGTAGCCAATGTCTAAGTTGCCCATCCCTATCTACCCTGTGTACAGCATTTATACTTGATGTGAGGACTCTTTTCCTCTCTGTTGATATTTATAATAATTACCGCTCTGAGTATACCTGAGTATCTTGAATTAGAAAGCAATGGATTTCTTGATTCTACTGCAAATTCCCTTAGCTTTATGACTTCCAATCTTCTAAATATTTCTTTACATGTAGTTCAGAGTTCTAGCACCATCTCCTGAGACTCCTTTGCCCAGTATTTTGTGTTGTTGTTGGTGGAACTCCTCACCAGCAGTCTCTCTTTGGAGAGAACAAGTGGGAGAAGGATCAGAACAGCCACGAACACCTGACAGAACAGAGGAGATGCAGGTGTGGACATTAAATTTTTTGCTATCTTATCATTGTTCATTGGTATCTTGCTGACTGCTCACCTCCATTCTGGAAACTAGAAGGGATACCTGAGTGAATGTATTCCTCAACGCCAATTCCCTGGGGTGGGTGGTGGGGGTTCTACTACGCATGCACACAGATCTCCTCGAAATTTAGAGTGACAGTTTCGACATAAAAACAAATGACCACCACTCATCTGTCTGTAGTACTGTGGTGGTTTGTGAGTTGCTGTAATTCTGAGGGCTATGCCACCAGTACTTTAAATAACCAGCAGGGTCACCCATGGTGGACAGGTTTCAGATGAGCTTCCAGACAAAGACAGACTAGGAAGAAAGAGTGACGAACTGCTTCCGAATCGCTAGTCACTGAAAACTCTATGAATAGCAGAGGAACACTGTCAGATACAGGGCTGGAAAATGAGCCCTCAGCTTGGAAGTCACTCAAAATGTGACTGGGGAAGAGATGACTCCTCAAAGTAGAGCTGACCATGATGATGCAAATGGAGATAAGCTAATGGGAGAAAAGCCCACAGAACATTCATTTGCTGATGCGGCACAACTCAAAATGAAGAGAAACAGCTGTAAACATCCATTGAAAACTGGAATATGTAATGTATGAAGTCTGAATCTGGGAAAATTAGAAGTTGTCAAAAATGAAATGGAACACATAAACGTTGATATCTTAGGCATTAGTGAGCTTAAATGGACTGGTATTCGTCAATTTGAATCTGACAACCACATGATTTACTATACAGG
>NW_006424282.1:0-1367 GCF_000296735.1 Chrysochloris asiatica | reverse complement strand
TACTGATTTTGAATGTCTCCTGATCTGGGACACAGTGAAGGCCAACCATTTTTAAATGAAGACCCATTAGGCAGGCCTGCCTGGATTGTTAAAGAACACATGAAGCTAAAAGTCATGGCTGTCAGAAAGTTCTAAATTGAAGTCCAGAAGAGAAGAGTGTTGATTTGCAAAGGTGCTAAGTCTTTATATGAGAATGTTATGAGGACATTCAATAACTGGCTGTAAAACAGTAGTTAAGATCACAGACTGCAGTCAGCAAGATCTCGGTTCAATCTTCGCTCCTGTGCTCATTAACTGTAATCTTGTTCAAGTTCCTAGGCCTTTCTTGAAGCTCACTTTCATCTCAAATAATGGAAATAAAAGAACCTGCCATCATGGCAATATCCATCGAGGTCCTCACCACAGAGTCTTACTGCCTATAGATAATGGATCCTGTTCTGATTGGTTGTTGCCCAAGGCACATTGTTGTTGTTAGCAGCTATTGAGTTGTCCCCTCTCCCTCTATCATGATGACCCCATGCACAACAGAACAAAATTCTGGCCAGTCCTATGCCATCCAATGATAGGCTGCAGAGTGAACCACTGTGATCCACAGGGTTTTCATTGGCTGATTTTCAGAAGTAAATCACCAAATTTTTCTTTCTAGTCTTAGTCTGGAAACTCCATCAAAATCTGTTCAATGCCATGTTGTTGTTGATGTCGAGTGCCATTGAGTCAGTTCCAATTCATAGTGACCCTGTAGAGGTTATCCAAACAGTGGCTGGTTAGTTTGAACAACCATCTTGTGGTTAGTAATTCATTGCTGATACTACAGTGCCACACCAGGACTTCATCAGAGCTACACAAAAACCCCTCCACTGTCAGATGGGTGGAGGCTATGCGTGAGGTGCATTGGTCAGAAATCGAACCTGGGTCTCCCACATAAAAGGCTAGACTGCCCCTCCTGCCTCGTTTATAGGGTTGTTGTGAAGAATAAATAAGACAATGTGAGGAGAGTGCTTTGCTCAGTGCCTGATAAGTTCCCAGTAAATATCAGACTCCTCAAAGACCACTAAAGAACATGAATTTATAAAATATTAGAAAAAAACATGACCCTAGCATTCCTTTTTGTCCAAGCTCTCTTCTAATGCTTGAAAGCTCCTCTTCAGATTCTCACTGCAGTCTTTGGTTTGTAACTACTGGACGTGTACACCTCCAGTGATCAGAAGCTCACAAACCACCATGACAGTCCACCTATAGTTGTATAGCTCTGACTAATAGAAACATTATTCCTTGTTGTTGTTGTTAAGTGCCGTCAAGTCGGTTCCGACCCATAGCAACCCTGTACAGGGTTTCCGAGGGTGTAAATCCTTACGGGAGTAGAAAGC
>NW_006424281.1:0-1315 GCF_000296735.1 Chrysochloris asiatica | reverse complement strand
TCATCTCTACAAGAAAAATACAAACATCCCAAATAAATAATGGGCACAGAACAGACACTTCACCAAGGAATACATTCAGGCAACCAACAAACATTTTAAGAAATGTTAACTACCATTTGCCATTGTTGTTGTTAAGTGCTGTAAAATCAGTTCCAACCCAAAGCGACCCTGAACAGGGTTTCTAAGGCTGTAAATCTTTATGGGAGCATAAAACCTCTTCTCCTGCAGAGCAACTGGTAGTTTCGAACTGCTAACCTTGCAGTTCACAGCCTGATTCGTAATCACTACACTACCAGAGCTCCTTATCATTAGCCATTAGAGAGATGCCCATTAGAGAGATGCAAATCAAACAACAGTGAGATATCATCTCACACCTGCAATAACTACAAATTTCAAAATAGCAGTAAAGAGCAACATTTTTGTGGATGTGGAGAGATTGGAACACTCCTACACTGGTGGTGGGACTAAAAAATGGTTCAACCATTGTGTAAACAGCATGGCACTTCCTGAGAAAGTTGAAAATAGTGATACCTATGTTCCAGAAATCTCTGTACTTGGTAATTATTCACAAGAAATATGAGTCAGGACATGAGTAGATATATGCACACCAATGATTACCACAAAACTATTCACAATAGCAAAAAGAAGGAGAAAGTCTAAGTGGGCATTAATGGAAAAAATGGGTAAACAAACATGGTAAACAAACACAATGGAATATTATGCAACTTTGAAGAATAACAATGATTCAGTGAAACACCTCATAACATGGATAAATCTATGAGACACTATGCTGAGTGAAATTTTAAGTTTTCCAACTCATAGCAGCCTGTATAGGGCTTCCAAGGAGAAGCTGTTGGGTTTGAATGCTGAGCTTGTGGTTAAAGTCCTATGCTGATCTTATACTGCTAAATCAGTCAATCATAAAAAGGACAAATAGTGCATGAGATCATTATTGTACAAGCTTGAGAAAATATTTCCACACTAAAGAAACATTATTTGATAGTTACCAGGGGTGGAAGAGAGGAGAAAGTAATTCACTGGCTAGAGGACAGACACATTTTTAGCTCTGTTGATGGGGAGCATAATATGTAAGGAGAGGGAGTGTAATATATAAGGAAAGGAAGTGTGCTATAGAAGAAGAAGGAGGCTGGCAGAATAATCATGAAGCTAGGTAAATACACAGTTATGTATGCATGGGCTAAAGAAGTAAATAGTGATAAGTACACAACCTTAGAACAACAGTATTCTGAGTGTAGTTACATGGATAGAGACATAGGCTGGATGGGTATGTGAGAAAGAATGGGATCTATAAATA
>NW_006424280.1:0-1346 GCF_000296735.1 Chrysochloris asiatica | reverse complement strand
TACATGCACACCAATGTTCATAGCAGCACTATTCACAATAGCAAAAAGATGGAGACAGCCTAAGTGCCCATCAATGGAAGAATGGATAAACAAACTTTAGTACATCCACACAATGGAATATTATGTTATCTTGAGGAATAACAAGGAAGCTGCAAGCCAGCACAGAACATGGATAAACCTTGAGAACATTATGCTGAGTGAAAGTAGTCATTCACAAAAGGATACATACTGCATAAGACCATTATTACAAAAACTTAAGATACCCACATTAAAAGGGAAAAAAAAAATCTTTGTTGGTTACTGGGGTGGGGTGGGGGTGGGGAGGGAGATGATGGTAGAGCACAGGATAGACACATCATAGTCTGGGTTTTGGGGTGGACAATAGACAAGAAGGAGGAGGGGCATGGAAGAACAAGGTAGATAGGAGAACACTTGGGCAGGTTTGCATGGCCTAATTGGGACAGAGGTAGTGATGTATGCTCAACTTTGGAATAACAAGGCTCTGTGATACAGAGATTGAGGCATATTCTGAATGTGTAAAAGAGAGGAAATAATGTTAAGATGTTTGACTATCTCATGAACATTGGTTTCCTTTGCCTACTATTATAAGATAGCCACTTGAGGGGGACAAAAAGGAATATCTGGAAACATGATTAGTTTCAGCATGTGTGAGGTGGAGGTAGAATCCTCACTGAGTGGTTTTCATCCTGTCTAGATAGGTCTGGTGAAAGGAGATGGGGATAAGAGTCTTACAATTCAATAATGAGTAATTGTTATCATTACTAATTGCAATTGTCGCAGCAGTAAAGGTAGAAGTTTTGTAACAAAAAGGGGGGAGTGGTTGATCCAGGAACAGAGGATCTTGGGACCATCAAGGGAGAAGAGCAAGAGTGGAGTGTGGGACCCTATCCAGAGAAGCCACAACACCAGAGATGAAGGCAGAGATGATGACGCGGAGAGATAGAGCAGCTAAGGACTCTAGACTCATGGAGGGAGAGGGCTGTGTGCTGGTGGCCAAGGAGCAGGCTTGCAGCGTATGACCTTTGATTGTCTGAGTGATTTTATATTCCTGAGTGTTTTGGTGTTCATCAAAAAAAAAGAAAAAAAAAGAAGCAAATACTGTTGAATGATGATGAATGAAGGGAATTGTAATAGTTCATTGCAATGAAACAAAACACGATAGGATGAGTGTAAAACTGATGTTCTCCCATTCACAATAAAAACTTTAAGAAAAAAACAGACAAACAGGTTTGTTGTTGTTCTGTGCTGTTGAGTCAGTTCACTAATGGTTGTTGTTGTTGTTGTCAGGTGCCATCGAGTCGGAACCGACTCATAGCGACCCCATG
>NW_006424279.1:0-1368 GCF_000296735.1 Chrysochloris asiatica | reverse complement strand
GGCCCAGGATCGGACATTGTTTCGTTCTGCTGTGCATGGGGTCACTATGAGTCGGTTCCGACTCGATGGCACCTGACAACAACAACAATTAAAACCAAAGACTACAGCCTTCAGTATGTGTTGTGCTTAAATGTAAAGGAAACAAAAATCCTCACAACTGGGCCAGTAAATAATATCATGACAGACAGAGAAAAGATTGAAGCTGTTAAAGACTTCATTTTTCTTGGATCCACAATCAACATTCATGGAAGCAGCATTAGGCAAATCTGTAAAAGACCTCTTTAAAGTATTCAAGAGCAAAGAAGTCAGTTTGAGGACTAAGGTGTGCCTGATCCAATCCATGGTATTTTCAGTCACCTCTTATGCATGTGAAAGTTGGACAATGAATAAAGGAGACCAGTGAAGAGCTGAGCATATGTATTATGGTGTTGGTGAGGAATATTGAAAGTACAATGGACTGCCGGAAGAACAACAAAATCTGTCTTAGAAGAAGTACAGCCAGATAGCGTGCTCCCTAAAAACGAGGATGAAGAGACTTCATCTCTTGTGCTTTGGACATGGTATCAGGAGGGACCAGTTTCTGGAGAAGGACATCATGCTTGGTAAAGTGGAGGATCAGCGAAACAAGAGGAAGACCTTAAACAAGATGGATTGACACAGTGGCGACAACAATGAAGTCAACAGTAACAATTGTAATGATGACACAGGACCGGGCAGTGTTTCATTCTGTTGTGCATAGGTCGCTATGAGTCCGAATCAATGTGACAGCACCTAACAATAGTAACAACAGTTCCCAAAAGGGATTACATTCATAGATGTAAGAATTAGGATGTCAGCATATTTCTAGGGGGAACACAATTTAATCCATAACAAATATTAAGGGACTAGATATTAGGGCAAGAGTTGTTGGGTGGGGTTCCAACAAGGAAAGCAGTAAACAAAGGTATACGTGTAGGAATAGAATAAATTCAAGAGTGGAGTCACACACCAACATTAACAGTGAAGTTCAAAAAAGTTGTTAAGTGCCGTCAAGTTGGTTCCGACCCATAGTGACCCTGAACAGGGTTTCTGAGGCTGTAAATCTTTATGTGAGCAGAACGCCTCATCTTTCTCCTGCGGAACAGCTGGTAGTTTCGAACTGCTGACTTTTCGATTCGCAGCCCGATTTGTAACCACTACGCTACCAGAGGACAATAATTGCTGGCAAGGATATGGAGAGACTAGGACCCTCCTACATTGCTATGGGATCGCAACATGGTCCAACCACTCTGGAAAATAGTATGGCACTTCCTCAAAAAGTGGGAAATAGAAATACCTTATGATCCAGCAATTCCTCTACTTGGTATGTATCCACAAGAAATACCAGCC
>NW_006424278.1:0-1309 GCF_000296735.1 Chrysochloris asiatica | reverse complement strand
TGTTGTAGTTTCCTAAATATTTTAGATATAAGTCCCTTGTTTTATGTGTCATTGCAAAATATTTTTTCCCGTTCTGTGGGTTTCCTTCTATTCTTATGGTGCAGTATTTTGATGCAAATAAGTTTTTAATTTTTAGTATGATCCACTCATCTATTTTGTCTACTTTTGTTTGTATAGTTTTCAAAATGTTTGGTAGTCTGTATATTCCCTGAATTAGTGCCCTCACATTTGTCCCTACTTTTCCATTGATGGCCTTCATGATTATAGAATTCACATTTAGGTCTTTAATCCATGTTGAGTTGGTTTTTGAATGAGGTGTGAGGTGAAGGTCTTGATTCAGTCTTTTTTGCATATCACTTTTCAGTTCTGCCTGCTCATCTGTTGAAGAGACAATCACCTCCCCGTGTGAAAGATTTAGGTGTTTTTTCAAGAGTCAATTGGCATATGTAGATGTGTTAATTTCTGGATTCTTGATTCTGTTTCATTGATCCATGTATCTTTCATTATACCAGTACCAAGCTGTTTTGACCACTGTAGCCATGTAGTAAATTTTGAACTCGAGGAGTGAGAGGTTTCCAACCTCATTTTTCTTGTTAAGCAGTGCTTTACTTATCCTGGGTCTCTTTCCTTTCCATATAAAGTTTTAATTGTTTTTTCCATTTCTTTGAAGAATGTCGTTGGAATATGGATTGGGATTGCATTATATGTGTAAATTGCTTTGGGCAGCATTGACATTTTCACAATGTTAAGTCTTCCTATCCAGGAGCATGGTGCAGTCTTCCATTTTTGTACATCTCTTTTGGATTCTTGTAGTAGTGTTTTGTAGTTTTCTTTGTACAAGTCTGTTTCTCTGGTTACATTTATTCCTAGATATTTCATTCTTTCGGTGGCTATTATAAATGGTATTGCTTTCCTAATGTCCTTTTCAATGCTGTTGTTTTTGGTATAGAGGAATCCAACTGGTTTTTGTATGTTAATCTTATATCCTACCACTTTGCTGAATCTTCCAGTGAGGTCTAGTAGCTTATTTACTGAGTCTTTGGGGTTTTCTATGTATAGAATCATACCAGCTGCAAATAGGGAGAGTTTTACTTCCTCATTGCCAATTTGGATGCCTTTAAATTCCCTGTCTTGCCATATAGCTCTTGCTAAGACTTGCAGCATAATACTGAATAGGAGTGGTGACAAAGGGCATCCTTGTGTGGTTCCTGTTCACAGAGGGAATGCTTTCAGTTTCTCTCCATTGAGAGTAATGTAGGCTGTTGGTTTTGTATATATGCTCTTAATCATGTTGAGGAATTTCCCTTCA
>NW_006424277.1:0-1352 GCF_000296735.1 Chrysochloris asiatica | reverse complement strand
GAGAAAGACTCCTCCTCCCCGCCCCCGCCCCCCCCTCCAACTAATTGGAATGACACCGTGGCAGTGGCAAGGGCCCAAACATAACAATTGTGAGGTTGACACAGGACCAGATAGTGTTGTGTTCTGTTATACAGAGGGTGGAGAAGAGTCAGAATCAACTTGATGACACCTAATACCAACAACAATTCTTTGGCTGAAAATTGATCCTTGGGGGTGAGCCCATTTCCAGACCGGAGGAGTGAGTAAGGATCAGAATCTTGGGGGTTTCACCAATCTTTACCTAGTGAATACTTTCCCTGGCAAATATACATAATAATTTGTTTTTTATGATTTTGACTATTGCTCTACATTTTTCTTCTACTCTGTCCAGAAACTTCTAATATGATTCATTTGAGAGCGATTGACAGCAGTAGCCAGGAACCATCTAATTCTTCCGGTCTCAGGGTCATGGAAACGGATATTCATGTGACCCATTAGTTTCATGTGTCTTCAATGTTCTTTACCTTTTTCCCCTCTGGATAGGGAGAAACCAACAGTGGCACCTTAGATGGCAGCTCGTCAGCTTTTATGACCCCTATTGCTGCTCACCAAAAGGCTGTAGGACACTGTCCTTGAGACGAAGGTCCTGAGCCCTCAGACCCTACAGCGCAGTCCGTCAGGGTGTCTGGCTGTGTGTAAGAAGTTTTTCTTTAACTTTACTGTTTATAGAGTAGTGGTTATGAATCGAGCCGCTAACCTCAAGTTTGGCAGCTTCAAACTACCAGCTGTTCCGTGGAAGAAAGATGAGGCTTTCTTCTCCCAAAAAGATCTGCAGCCTCAGAAACCCTGTGCAGGGTCACTATGAGTCGGAACCAACTCCATGGTATTTAACAACCCCTTATATGCTCCACCACATTCTTGAGTATATTTTCATCAAAGGTAAACACACTTGTACACATACCCTCTGTGGAACTTATATATATATTTCCCTCCCATACCCATTAGCACATGGATGATTCATGTATGTACTCATTGCTGTTGTTAGTGCCTTTGAGTAGAGGGGCTGGTGGATTTGATTCACCAGCCTTGTGGTTAACAGTCCAGTGCAACCCCAGGATTCCACTGTTGTTGTTAGGTGGCTCATATCAACATCGGCCCATCATTTTTAAGTTTGAACCCATTGTTGATGTTACTGTGCCAATCCATCTTGTTGGGCATCTTCCTCTTTTTTGCTGACCCTCCACTTCGCAAAGCATGATGGACTTTTCCAGGGGCTGGTCCTTCCTGAGAGATGAAGTCTCACCATCCTGGCTTCTGAGAAACTTTCTAGCTGTACTTCTTCCAGGACAGATGTGTTTGTTCTTCTAGCAATC
>NW_006424276.1:0-1324 GCF_000296735.1 Chrysochloris asiatica | reverse complement strand
TTCCAGACTAATACAAAGAAGGAGGAAAGACAGATTACGTCTGAATATTTAGTTACCGAAAACTTCATAAATTGCAGTAGAACACTGTCAGCATCAGAATATTGAATATTGAAACATGACATAGAGCACTAGAACATTGTCTGACATAGTGCCAGAGATGAGCCTCTCAGGTTGGAAGGCACTCAAAATATGATTGGAGAAGATTTGGAGGTATACATGGGTGGGAGTGTATATGGGTGTGGGCCTAATCTCTGGTCACCAGAGAAATGTGAGGAACATGAATGTGAGGTGTACATGGGTGGGGGCAGGCCTAATCTCTGGTCACTAGGGGAATGTGAGGAAAAAGAAAGTAAGATCCCCTTTATCTCTGTGAGTCACTGGTATGTCTGCAATGCCAATCTGTTGTTTTGCTTGTGAAGTCTCTCACAAAACAGCCATGCCGTGTCTGGTTGGCTGGCACAGATCACCAATTTTCTCCTTTTGTTTTTAGCAAATGTCCAACTTTCTCTCTTAGTAAGCATTCAATCTACTTCTCTACCCTTTCATCTGAGGCTCAGAGTTCCAGGGCTATCATCTGCATCTGTTTCATTTGGTTTTCTGTTTCTCTGCTGTAGAGGGTCCGTACAGCCTTTCTTCCTAGTCTGCCATCTTGTCCCCTCCCCCTTAATATCACCTTTTAATTGATTCCATTTTTCCACAAAGTTTTGAAAGCTCCTCATATATGAATAGGATTCCTAGTGTGGCACAGTGGGATAATGAACTGGATTGCAATGTTGGTTTGAACCTCAAAGCCAGCAATTCAAATTCACCACTTGATTCTCAGAAACCATATACATAGTCATTTGAGCTGCAAGGTCAGTGGTTCAAGCTCACCAGCTGCTCTTTGGAAACACTATACAGGGTTGCTATGGGTTGGAATAAACTCAACAGCACTTAAAGACAACAACAAAAATGGCCAAACATTGTGAACCTTTATTAAAATGTTTGCTGGCTGCCTGACTACTTTCTTTGGTGAAATGGCTGCTCATGTCCTCTGCCCATTTAAAAAATTGTTTGTCTTCTACTTGTTGAAATGTTGATGTTTTCTATAAATTTTAGAAAATAGTCCTTTGGTATTTTATTGCCAAAAATTTCCCCATGTTTTCAGTTTTCTTATAACTTCTTTGGTGAAATCCTTTGATGCATATCAGTGTCTAATTTTTAGGAGGTTACTGTCTTCTGTTTGCATGTTTTCAGTTATGTTTTCTAGTGTACTTATGGTAAGTATCAGAGTCCTTAAGTTTGTCCCTATTTTTAAATTAATAAACATTATAGACTTTAACTT
>NW_006424275.1:0-1368 GCF_000296735.1 Chrysochloris asiatica | reverse complement strand
TTGTTGTTGTTGTTAAGTGCCGTCAAGTCAGTTCCAGCTCATAGCAACCTTATACAGGGTTTCTGAGGCTTTCAATCTTTGCAGGATCAGAAAGCCTCACCTTTCTCCTGCAGAACAGCTGGCAGGCTTGAACCGTGTACCTTGTGGTTCACAGTCCAGTGCTTATCATATGGATATACCTCGCTCCCATTTTTTATATTAGGATTATGCTATTCCCTTTAAAATAAAAAAGGGAAATATATCCTCTTTTTCTATGTTCTGGAACAGAATACATCATATGAAATTCCTTAACAAATTTAAAGGATCTACACCCTAAATCTTCCAAACCCAGAGCTCTGGCTGAGGATAATAAGTTTAAAACTTCTAATTTTCTCGCCTTGATTATTGCTCTATTCAGGGTATTTCAACATTTTTGAGAAAAAATTGAAAATTATAATTTTCCTAGAAACTTGTTCATCTTCATTAAGATTTTCAAATGCATTTCATAATTAAATACCAGTCTCTCATTTTAAAATGTTCATCTATATATGCTGTATATAGATGAAGCAGGAAACTTTAAAGGAGATGGAAGGATCAGGCCTACTTTTATGTATGGAGTCCTGGTGTGGTGCTGTAGGATAAACACTGGACAGCTAACTATAACGTTGTTGGTTCAAACCCATGAACTGCTCCTTGGAAACTGATTCGATGGCACTTAACACCAACAACAACTCTTACGTATTGATGAGATTGGTGGTTTGTACCCTTTTGTTTATTTTAAATTCTATGTTCAAGTCCATGCTTCCTCTTGAACACTTTCTCTCTCACCCACACTGCTAAATCCAACTGCTATTCCCCACCTCACCTGGCTCCCAGTGTTTTTCTGCAAAATGTACCCGTTCAGAATCTCTCACTGCAGAGCCTGGCCAATATCAGGCACTCAGAATCCATACTCATATTTCTCCTTTTCTCTTCCTGTAAAAACTTACTTGATTCTGTCCTATCTCTCAAGTTACTGGTTAACTCCTCTCATAAAGGCCAGGAAAGGGAATGAAAGAGAAGGACCACCAAAAGGGGATTTGGAAACCCTGAGATGAAATCCTAGAAAAGATCTGTCAACAACTCTCCAGATTTTAGTTCTTCCAACTGTAAAATAAGGTGTTTGGATTTCAAGATTTTCCAGAGTCCCATTCACCTTGAGCATTCTATGATTATCTGTTAGCCGATGATCCAAATAAAAAGAGTCAATATCTCAATTTTAATTTTAACAGCTGTCTTTAGGACTTCAACCCAAAGCATTGGATGAGACTTTCTAACATTGCTAAAAATGACATAGCAAAAGAGTTCTTTGCACAAGTCACTGTTTCCTTCATGTTGTTGTTGTTGTTA
>NW_006424274.1:0-1368 GCF_000296735.1 Chrysochloris asiatica | reverse complement strand
AACAGCCAGAGGTTCAAACCTGATTAAGACAAGGACATGGTACTAGGGCTATCATTGCTGACATCAGATGTATCTTGGCCCAAAGCAGAAAATACCTGAAAGATATCTGTGCTTTATTGACTCTGCAAAATCTTCTGTTTGTGTAGATCCTGACAAGCTCTGGATAGCATTGTGAAGAGTGGGTATTCCAGAACACTCAATTGTGCTCATGAGGAACCTGTACAGAGACCAAGAGTCTGTTGTGCAAATAGAACAAGAACAAGGGACCAGTGAATGGTTTAAAATTGAGAAAGCTGTGTGTCAGGGTTGTATTCTTTTACCATATGTATTCAATCTGTATGCTGAGCAAATAATCCAAGAAACTGGATTATATAAAGAAGAGTCTGGCAGCAGTATTGGAGGAAAGACTCATTAACAACCTGCGATATGCAGATGATACAACCTTGCTTGCTGAAAGCAAGGAGGATTTAAACATTTACTGATGAAGATCAAAGACCACAACCTTCAGTTTGGGTTGCACCTCAATATAAAGAAAACAAAAATCCTCATCTCTGGACCAGTAAATAACATCAAAATAAATAGAGAAAAGACTGAAGTTGTCAAGACCTCCTTTTGTGCGGATTCACCATCAACACTCATGGAAGCAGCAGTCAAGAAATCAAATGATGTCTCGCATTAGGCAAATCTTCTGCATAAGACCTCTTTAAAGTGTTCAAGAGTAAAGATTTCAGTTTGGAGACTAAAGTGTGGCTCACCCAAGCCATGGTATTTTCAATAGCCTCATATGTATGTGAACATTGGACAATGAATAAGGAAGACCATAGAAGAATTGATGCATTTGAGTTATGTCTCTGGAGAATAATATTAAAAATACCATGGACTGCCATAAGAACAAAGATTTCGGTGTTGGAAGAAGTATAGTTAGAATGCTCCTTGGAAGTCAGGATGGTGGGACTTCATCTTTCTTACTTTAGACATATGAGGAGGGACCAGTCTCTGGAGAAGGACTTAATACTTGGTAAAGTGGAGGAAGACTCCACTTTAGCAGCAAAGAGGGGAAGACTCCACTAATTTGGACTGGTACAGTGGAGGCAGCAATGGACTAAAGTGTAGCAATGATTATGAGGAGGCTGCAGGACTGGGCAGTGTTTTATTCTGTTGTAGAGAGGGTTGCTACGAGTCACAACTGACTTGATGGCACCTAATATTAACATCAACTACATAAGCTGGAACTGACTTGATGTCATTTAACAACAACAACAACAACAACAACAGTATTCCACTATGTGGACATGCCACATACCATTTGATGGGTATGTGGGTTGTGTCCAGTTTGGAACCTTTCTAAATAAAACATTTATCTGAAAT